>NW_021620991.1:6927934-6953307 GCF_004785775.1 Grammomys surdaster | reverse complement strand
GGAGAAAAGAAGGAGGAGGAGGTGTAGGAGGAGGGAGAGAAGGAGGAGGAGGAGGAAGAGGGAGAAGAGGGAGAAGAGGAGGAGGAGAAGCTGGAGGAGGGAGAGAAGGAGAAGAGAAAGAAGAGGGAGAAGAGGGAGAAGAGAGAGAAGAGGAAGAAGAAGAAGAAGAAGAAGAAGAAGAAGAAGAAGAAGAGGAGGAGGAGGAGGAGGAAGAGGAGGAGGAGGAGGAAGAGGAAGAGGAAGAGGAGGAAGACCATCCTGCACAAGCCACAGTTCTTTTTCCCAACAAATGGGCCAACAAGTCACACACAAATGGAAGAGTTCTGTCTTGTCTGTTGCACTGGTTGACTGTACTTCTGGACGGTCTAAGGGTGGGATGAAGGATCGGTACCTCTTCGAGCTCTTAAGCTGCCCACAGGTCACCGAGGAGGTCCCTCTCAGTTTCTCCTTCCAAAAGATCTGAGAAGTGAAGCAGAAGAGGCTGCGGCACGTGTGAGGGTCCAGGTTAAAACCGCCAACCAGTTCCTGTACCCAGTCCCCTGCTCCCCTGGTAGGGTCATGGGTGAGGGAGAGAGACCTCCTCTCACCACTGCATCCAAAGCTCAAGTGTCAGGCCTGCGGGATGATGATGAGGAGGAGGAGGTTGCTAGGGAGACTGGGCAGGGTGTGAGCAGCCCTAGATCTCTGAGACCAGGATTGCAGGGAGACCGCAGCCAATAAGGGCTCCCTCTACCTCTCCAGGAATCTCACAGACCTTCCCCTCAGGAGCTATGCCCCTTCTGACTTCTGGGGCCGGTTTAATCACTTCCAGCCCACATATTGGCTTCTCTCTTCCCTCAGACCCACATTTTCTTCTCTGTGAAGTGTGCAGAATCTCTTCCAGCACTGAGTTTCCTCCTTCAGGACCAGTGGTCCTCAACTGTCCTAATGCTGTGACCCTTTAATATAGTTTCCCCGGCTGTGATGACCCCCAACCATAAAACTATTTTCATTCCCACTTCATAACTGTAATTTTGCTACGGTTATAAATTATAATGCAAATATCTGATATCCAGGATATCTGATACGTGATCTTCATGGAAGGGTTGTTATACCCTAAAGGGGTCGAGACCCACAAGTTTAGCACCTCTGAGTCTGCCTGCTAGGAGGACCCCGGGGCAGGGACCGTGGAGGGCTTAGTAAGACAGAAATTACAGGAGGGGCGTGTCATTTTTTCATAGTTTATGTGTCCCTGAGAGCCTCTGAGCAGTCAAGTTTTAGGTTAAGAGGACACTAGCCATGGCCTGGTCCCCAGACCCTATCCTGTCACCGTGTATCCAGGACCAATTTTTTTTTCTAGAAAACAAGCAACATTCATCATAAGTGACAGCAGGGCCTAATGCAATCTCTGTTAGAGCCATGAATTGCAAATGCACACGGCCAGGAGGTGGCTCCATCGGAACCTTCTGGGAGGGCCCAGCCTGGGACATGGGTCTGGCCATTCATGGAGACTCCAAAAAAACTTAGTACAAGACTTCCTCAAATGTCATCCTTGGTCAGGCCCCAGCAGCCACCTCCTTTTGGGTCCTCGGGGTAGGATAGGGCTTTGGAGTGGGCAGAAGGGCTGGTTGCTACTGATTCAATCTACCTTTGTATCTCTGAGATTCACAAGGGAAAAATAAGACACCCGAACAGTAGGGTGAAGCGGGTTAGACCAGCAGGGTGGGGCAGGAAGGTTCCTGGCCCAGACTTTGATATCTCACCTGCTTGGCTATTAGGAAGGCCTTATCCAGGAGTCAGGGGCATGTACATGACCAGAAGGTGCCAGGGGCCTGGACTGTACTTCTCACTGCACATGGTCGGGACATAGACCCTGCCTCCCACACCTCACGGCCCTTGGGGCCATCTGCAGGGCCCATATTCTCCTGTCTCCTAGCTCTGCCCTATTCCAGTGCCGCTGCCACTTCTGCACACGTGTGTGCCCCACAGTTCGGTCCCTACACACCCCCAGTGCTCTCCACTACCACGAGTGCACTCAGGCCTCACTTGGATGTGCCCAGCTTGCTGCCAGCCCAGCACTGAGTCAGGGCGTGTCTGTCTGCCTCTGGCACCCAGTGTAGACGGGTGGGTTTGTTTTCCTTGTATGTTTTGGGTTCAGGGGGAGAAAAAAAAATCTCCAAATGAGCTTCTCCTCGGGCGCTTTTCCCTTCATTTTTTTTTTTTTCTGCCCAGGTGTCTCTGAAGGGAACCTCATTGTCTGTTTCAAATTCATTTGCACTTAACTCATCTGAAAGTTTTGCAAGAGCTGTTTGATGTCCAAGGAGCCTCGGAGCACCCCTCCCCCTCCCCACCCTTGTAATGAGCCCTTTAACTCACAGAAACCTAAAGCAGTCTTTGGACCAGAGTCAGAGGCCCGATGCCCCCTTCCCTCCCCAGTGTGGGAGAAAAGCGCTCAGGGGGGAAAGACTCCGGGAGTGGCCTGGCAGGGAGTTGGAGAGCCTTTGTCCAGTTTGCCCCGTGCCCTGGGACACACCACGTCACAGGGTATCTCTCGCTCAGTGCTCCCTATCCGATGGCTACAGCCCCGCTGGGTGCACAAGGCCCAGCTGTTGGTGCACTAAGCCTCCTCCACTAATTAATGGGTGCCTGCGAGGGCTGACCCAATTCGCCCCCAAATTAATCTCAATTACAACGATTTGGTAAGAGCCAAGCTAGCCAGGCTGATGGAGCCGAGATTTCATCACCCGAGAACAAGGAGCCAGGACAGCTCAATCCTGATGTTATCAGCGGGGGTGGAGTGTGTGTGTGTTGGGGGGTGCTGGGTGGGGCCGTGGCCCCAGGCACCCGAGGCAGTTATCAACACCATCAAATTAGTTCACACAAGGTAATATTCATTCGCATCGGCAACCTGGCCCACCATCCCCGCGCCCGCTTCCCAGTGACAGAGATGGGGGATTATCTTCAGCATCCAAAGTCCTGCCAGGTCCCACCAGCTCCCGGTAGAGAGGAGAGCACTGAGTTACCTGTGGGACGATTAGCTCGGAGACTCCCAGCATCACAAAGCATGGGATCTAGAAAACCCTGTCCAGTCTGGTTGCTGCCCCTGGGCACAGAGAGATGAGACCATGCTGGAAGCAGATTGGCTGCTGACAGCTGCGCACTGGCAGCCATAGAGCAAGCGAGATTTCTAAAGGTCTCCCCTATCTGGTAGCACCGGTCGCTCCTTGTACTATCCCCTTGGGGCAGGGCAGGGATCAGTGACTCCATTTTACAGAAGGGGAAGTAGAGACCAGGAAGAAGAGGCAGCTGAGCAGTTGATACATGGATCAAACCATGGTCCTAGCAGGAGACGGGACTCCTGGTCCAGTGCTCTTGCCATGGAGACACAGTGGGCAGACCATACCTCCCCCGGCCACATGCTCAGTGTTGTCTCCTCTCTGTGAACTTTGGTTCCTCATTTGTAAATGAAGGTGAAAATATAACAGTAAAACCTGCTCCAAGCCCACCCTTGCTTTACACACTCGAGCCTTGTGCGAACGTGGACACATCTTTCTTGACAGTGAAGGACGGAGGGAATTGTATCTGAGAGCTTCCAGCTGCTCCTCAATTCCTGAACCATGGGGGGTTTTTCCAGGTAACAGGGGAGTGTGTGGTCCCCTCCTTGGAGCACACTCTAGCTCTCTGATAGCAGTATCCAGGCAGCCAAGGCCAACAGAGGAGGGAAATCTAAGGGGCTGTTCCTTGGCACCTCACGGGGCTACGTACCACAAGTGCAGACGCCTGTGTCATTACTCCTGGAGACACTTAACACAACTTAGGCTGGTTACAAGCCTTCTGGCCTCCACCCACCTCTCCCCAAGGCATCCCTGCATCTTCAGCCCTCCCCCTTCAGCCCTGCATCTTCAGCCTCCCCTCTCCACCCTGCATCTTCAGCTGGCACCCCCATACTTTCCAGTCTCCCCAACTCTGGCAACTCCACCTCTGTCTCTGGGCTTGGGTTGGCCATCTGAAGAGAGGCCTAGGGCTTGATGGGTGGCCCTTTGAGCCCTCTCTGACTGGTGCCTAGTGGTGTCTACCCACCCCAGCCACATGTGCTTGCAACCCTAAAAGGGAGCGAGAGCCCCACAAGTCTTCTGTTCGCCCCCCACTTCCCGCAAAGCCCGTGGCAGGATGATTGATTTTGCGGGAAGCACAGTTCTTTGGGTGGGGGTGGGGAACCAGGCCGCCAGGGGATCCTCGCTCCATTTGCTTGTGGCTCTGAGTCAAAGCTGGGTCCCACTGGGCACCCTGTGAGGTGTTCCCCCGCCACTCAGTTTTGTTAGCGGGGGAGCAGTATACAGTATACAGGGGTTCTCATGGGGTCTCTGACAGGGAATCCAGAGCCACAGAGTGCCTGGCAGCAGGGAGGGGCCTCTGTGGCATTGGCCCCCCCTAGAGATGCCTTATATGATGTTGCTGACAGCTCTCTTAGGGGATAGAGATGTGTGGTAAAAGTGACTGTCCAGCCCTCCTCTAGCTTGGTATAAATTTTGCGGGTCAGGCTGGAGTTAAGGAGATGGGGAGTCACCAGTCTGGCTGCGTCTCCTGCTCTTTGTCTATAGTCAGGGGTCTTCAGAGCTAATCGGGGACCAACGTGGGGACAAAGGGGAGCTCAGAGATATGTAACAGCCACTGGTGTGTGTATTCAATACATACACACACACACAGACACACACACACACACTTTAGAGGGAATCTACCTACAGTTAGGTCTTCACATACGAGAGAAGGTATAAAGGATCATGTGTGACATGAATGAGTCACACATGGTTAAAGGCCAGGAGACTACCTCCACACAGGACAGCTGGTCTGTGGGCTCCCACACACCAGTAGCTTCAACAGGGAAAAGAAGTGGGATTGTCTCCCGGTCCCTCGGGAGCTGGGACAGACCGAAACCCAGGGCAGGGTATGACTCAGGGCCTTGTGAGTCAATAGGCTGCCTAGCCTGGCTTGGGAAGCTCCCTGGATGCAGGCCTTCAGGAAAACAAGCAGGATGCCTTCCACCTGTCACACCTGTCCCTGAGCTTTGGGGCTTAGCACAGATGTAGGTGAGAAACTGCCATTCTCTCTAGCAATGCCTAGAAGGACAGGCCTTCATCTGGAAAGACGGTCGGGGGGATTTCATCGACAAGGGACCTGCAGGATGTCTTCAGAATGGAAGAGTGGAAAGAGGAGGGGAAGGAGAGGGAGGAGGAAGAGAAGGAGGGAGAGGAGGAGGAGGAGGTAGAGGAGGAGGAGGAGGTAGAAGAGGAGGAAGGAGAGGAAGAGGAGGTAGAGGAGGAGGAGGAGGGAGAGGAGGAGGAAAGAGAGGAGGAAAGAGAGGAGGAAGAGAAGAAGGAGAAGGAGGAGGAAGAATCAGAAGAGAGGAGGGGGAGAAGAGAATTTATGATGAAACACTGAGAGGATTTGAGGAAGAACAGTGCCTTGGTTGGATGAAGGGAGGGAGGTAGTTTCTGGGAGTAGAAGGCAGCCAGGGTTAGGGGCTTCAGGCGGACGGGAGGTCAGGCGCTGGTTTTCTCAGGACAATTTTACAGGCCTTGTCTGAGATCTGAGGACGTCCCTATAGCTAGCCTTGTGTCAGGGCAGCAGGGAAGATCAATCACCTCCTACAGAAGCATCTAAGATCAACCTGAGACCATGGCCAGATGGGGGCAGCACCCTACAGCCCTACCTGATGTGTAGTCTCCTAGTCTCCACTGGGGTTCAAGGGAGTGAGGAAGTCTTGGCTGCGCAGGAGTGGGTGGGCCGGTACTGGGGGGCAGCAGTGCATAGGGTGAGCACCTCAGAAGAGCAGAGGAGACCCCAAAGACAAGGCAGGTCCAGGCTCCCAAGCCTGTTTGTAGAAGTCTGATGTGACCATGGCAACCCTTCCTGGGTGATGGTAGTACCTAGGTATCCCCAGTGCTACATAACACCAGCCTTTCCTTTGAATAAACAGCAAGGGGCCTGCTTGCTTGGGAATATTGTGGATGCCACAATAAAGGCTTGGAGCAAAGTGTTCTCCCTCTTCCTCTTCCCCCGCTTCTCACCCTGTATATCATATGTGTAGTTAGTTTTTTATGATCGAGCTATGGCCACATACTAAAAGATTTAGGATGTCAGTGGTGTGGGCGGCTCCCCATGGTTTCATTTCAACAGTGATTTAAACATTTTTTTTATTATATTTAAAAAATTATTTTGTGAGTGTCCACCTGCTTACTATCAAACTCACCTAGTCTCCTGAAATTATGGCTTTATCACCAACCGCCACGCTATGGAAGGAACATTTGGAAAACACTGACTCTTCCTTAAAAGGCAACAGAAAAACCACTACCCCTTCACGGGCCGAGGAGACAGCTCGGTGGGTAACATACTTGTGCAAGCCTGAGGATCTGAACTCAAATCCCCAGAACTAATGAAAAGCCAGATTCAGACACCCTCACATCTGTAACTACAGAGCCTGGATGGGGAGACAGGAGGCACAGATAGGGCATTCCCGGGAAGCCTGTGAGCTAGCTTGCCTGGTGTACAAACAAGACACCGCCATCTTAAAACAGAAGTCGAGGTGTAGCCTTGAGGTTGCCCTCTGACCTCCACGTACATGTACAGGCATTAAAAAAAATTATTTTATTAAAAAAAAGTATGTGTACTTGTGTGTGTGTGTGTGTGTGTGTGTGTGTGTGTATAGGTATGTGCACATGAGTGCAGGGACTTATGGAGTTGGGGTTACAAGCAGTTGTAAGCCACCTTATGTGGGTGTCAGCAAACCAAAGTCTCTTTGTGTCAGCAGCAAACACGATTAGCTGCTGAGCCATGACTTCATCTCTATCACCCATCTTCTTATTCATGTGCACACAGGAATGCTCTCTTTCTCTCTCTCAACACACACACACACACACACACACACACACAGTCTTGCTGTTTTACATCCCTTGTACAAAATACAGAAAATGTGATGTATTAATCTTTCAGCATCTCAGCCCAGAAGGAACTCCCATTAATATTTTAGTCCACTTCAAGATTTTCTCCTTCTTCTTCTTCTTTTCCTTCCTTCCTTCCTCCCTCTTCCTCCTCCTCCTTCTCCTCTTCCTCTTTCTCCTCTTCTTCTGCTTTTTTTCTTCTTGCGCTCCATGTGCTCTCTTGAGAAGCCACACCCCCAACCCTTCCCCTGTAGGTTCTAGACAAGGGCTTGCCGCATGTCACAGCCTTCTCCCTACCATCTTCATCTTTTTAGCTTTGTCCCTCTTGGAGCAAAGGGAATGCAGACATACACACCTGAATCGGGATCTCACACATTCATCTTCTGTTTTTCTCTTCATGCTAATGAGTTAATAGCTTACAAAAGAATATATGTTCTACTTAAAGAGTAAAAACTAAACAGGTATCCGCCACTCAATTCCCGAGTTGTATCTTGTTTCATTTAGTATTATGCTCTGATGTTTTCTCACGCTATTAAGTATTCTTTGAGAACTAGATTTTAATGGCTGACTGGTAGTCCTTCAAAGAGTGGACCATATTTTATTTAATAAGTCCCACCTTCTTGGAAATTTAGATTGCTCCCAACTTTTTGCTATTAGGAGGATGTGGTGGAAAACAGTGTTATATGTAAATTTTACCCCTCATCAGGACAATCAGGATTTCTGTATAGAAAGTAGATAGAGGAGCTGGAGAGACAGATCGGTGGTTAAAAGCACTGGCTGTTCTAGCAGAGACCTGGATTTGGATCCCAGCACCCATGTAATGGCTCACGCTTGTCTGTAACTGCAGCTTTGGTTTCAGGGAATCTGAGGCCCTCCTCTGGCCTCCTCCGGCACTGGGCACCCGTGTTGTTATATGTAAACATACAGGGACCATGTTGTCATATGTAAATAAATATGCATGGAAACATTAATACACACGAAATAAAAGTAAACCTTATTTTCTTGTAAATATTTCTTTTATGTATGTGAGTACACTGCAGCTGTCTACAGACACACCAGAAGAGGGCATCGGATCCCATTACAGATGGTTGTGAGCTACCATGTGGATGCTGGGATTTGAGCTCAGGACCTCAGGAAGAAGAGTCAGTACTCTTAACCACTGAGCCACCACTGAACCAACTCTCCAGCTCATGTAAAAACTTATTTTAAAACAAGAAGGTAGGCAGAAATGAAATTAAAGTCGAGCTGGACTTTGGGGCCTAGGAGATGGTTCAGTGGGTGAAGGGTTTCCTGTGCAAGAATGAAGACCTCAATTCAGATCTCTAACACGGTGTGAAGTGAAGCTGGTGCAGGGTTTGTGTGTGTGACCCTAGCTATGGGGTCGGAGACAGGTGGATGCCATCTGGGCCTTGGCTGGCTGGACAGTAAAGCTGAAACAGTGACCTCCAGGCCCATGAGGGACCTTGCCTCTAAAAAACAAAAGGAAAACCAAAGAAACAAAACAAAAAACAAAACAAACAAAAACCAACCGTATAGAAGCTTGCAAAGATGCATAGTTTTCGCCAGGCAAGTGCTTTAACGACTTCTTTAATTTAGCCGCGTGATGTTTTTGTTTGCCAGTTACTTAAAATAAAGTGTTTTCATTTTTAAAAAGGGGGTTTTGTGGAGGGTTGATAAATGAAAATAATTGAAGTCTACTTCTGGCTTCCGTGTGCAGGCGCGCCCGAGTGTACACACACACACACACACACACACACACACACACGCACATACCCCAAAAGTCAATGTTTATTTTTAATTGCATTTATTTCTTTTCCTCAGGTGAAAGGGGCCGCGCGGGTGCTGCGGCACACATATAGAGGTCAAAGAACAACTTGTGGGAATTGGTTCTCAGACACAATCGTGTGGACCCCAAGGATCAAAGTCAGGTTGATAGGAGGGGTGGCAATCGCCTTTAGCCAGTGAGCCACCTTGTTGGCCTGCATCGGAGCTTTATGGTAACTATAGCCAACCAAGAGTTTCCTTGCCAGGCATAACCAGACAGCTTTATAGATGCAGGCAGTAGCTCCTACTCTCATTTCCCCTATACAGATGAGCGAGCAGAGTGTGGAGGGCAAAGCTGGACGCCGAGCCCCGCAGTCTGGCTCCAGAGCCCGGGCTCTCCGCGGCTTATCCGTGTTTTGCTGTGTTCATTCATTGGATAACGTTTCCCTGCTGTAGCCCGGCCACCATTACAGATGGCAGATCTGTAGCATGGAGCTAAACTGTATGTGGAGGCGCTAGACAGCAGAAGGAAGCGTTCTTTAGGCTGTTAGAAGGTGGTCAGCCCTCCAGCAAAAAGAGCCGCCTTAGGAAACAGAGCCGTGGTGAGCAGGTTGGGGAGTGGGTGGGTGGGGAGGCCAGCTGAAACGCAGACAGAGAAGCAAGCCAGGAAGGAGGTGAGGGAGGATGTTCTCCTGAGCTGTGGGGAGAACACTTCCAGGCAGTGGGATCTGCCGGTGCAAAGATCCCACCTCCCCCGCCCCAGGCAGGAGCGGGCTGACTGTCTCAGAGATCAAAGAGGCTAGTAGGACTGGAGGAGAGGGAGCCGGCGAGAGCTAGTGAAGGAGGTGCAAGTCCCTGGGTTCTGGGGCTACTGAACCGTCTTGGGCTGAGGCACATGGTGCCCATGCATGTTTTCAATAGAGAAGCGATGTGACCTAGCACACGGTCCCTGTAGCTGCTCAGTGGAGACTGTCCACGCGGATAAAGGTGTGAGAGAAGAGGCTACACTCATGTCTGAAGCAGAGGCAATGGTAGCCTGGTTGAGGCCGGCTGTGTGGAGGAGAAAGATTTTTGTTTGGCTGGTTTTGCTTTTCTTTTTCTTTCTTTCTCTCTTTCTTTCTTTTCTTTTCTTTCTTTTTTTTTGTTTTTGTTTTTCGAGACAGGGTTTTTCTGTGTAGTCCTGGCTGTCCTGGAACTCACTCTGTAGACCAGGCTGGCCTCGAACTCAGAAATCCACTGGCCTCTGCCTCCCAAGTGCTGGGATTAAAGGCGTGCACCACCACTGCCCGGAGAGATGTTTATTCTTGTACTGTGTTGAGGAATAGAGTTCCCAGAGCTATCAATTCCCTACCGGATAACAGAAGCAGGGAGGAAGGGCACAGATGTGGCTCAACTGTGGAGTGACAGCCCCGAATGCACAAGGCCCTGGGTTTGATCTCCAGCACAGCACAGTGGAGCACACGTCTGTGTTCTTAGTGCTTGGGAGGTAGAGGCAAGAAATTCAAGAAGTTAAAGAGCATCCTTGGCTACACAGAGACTTTGAAGCCAGCCTGGACTATTCGGAACGCTGCCTCAAACGAAACAAATAATAAAATTTATTAAATAAATTAAATTAAATTTTATTAAAAATAAAAAAAAAAACAGAAAAATGGGCAGGGCTTGGTTAGCATAGTCTTTACCCAACACAAGCCAGCTCTTCAGGAGAAAAAAAAGCGCTAAAGTAGAGAGGGAAACTAGGAGGCCTCTAGGTTTGGGGCGGATCTCTGGAGCAGGGTTGCTGTTACTACGGCTGGGGAGAGTAGGTTGTGTGAACAGAGACCCTGTTTCTTGCTGGGTACTCACTCACAAGGGCAGGGCAGCCCACATCCTTGAAGTCCCAGCAAAGGGGATTCTAGTCTGAGCTGTGGGTGGGAATGATGGGGTAGATTCAGGGCTGTACACTGAGTTCCCTCTAGCCTGCAGATTCCTGGGTCAGGTTATCTTGGGAGCTTGTGCCCAGGGAGGAACCTCCATCAGTTAGGTCCCTGGTCACTGTGGAAGGAGAGCCCTCTGCGAGCTCTGTGCTGGACCCAAGTCACCAGAATGAACGAAAGAAAGCCTTGTTCTCTGAAACAGCAAGGTTCCACGTTTGCAGTTGTTATCGCAATATCCTTTATCCTCCTTGGCCTGTCAGCGGGACTTCCTGTGCACTCCACTGAGGCCACAGACTTGTGGAACGTTCAGGGTCTCCCAAGCTGCTCATCTTCCTTTCCAGCTGCTCTTAGCAGTCGGAACCACCCTGCCCCCAGCTCCACAATTGTCACAGCTACCTCTTGGCCGGGGCGTCAGACAGATGTTCTGCGAGGGCCTCGGGGTCTGGGTATAGTGACAAGAATGTGGGTATGTGTGCCAACTCCTGGAAAAGGCCTCTTGGGTTAGGCCAGGCCACACTGAGGGTTGAGCACTGGGGCCCAGCCTCCCTCCAGCAAGCTTCGGTGTGTTCTGAAGGACACCCTGACTCTAGGCACAGACCCAGGAAGACGCAGGATTTGCAGAACCTGAATTTGAGGTGGTGTTCCTCATTATAATGGTTTCTATACCATTTATAGAGAAGGGCTGTTCCGGGGTCTCTCATCACTGCCTGGCATTCATTTCTGCCTGGCCAGCATGCCAACAGTTTAGAAAGCTAATATTTTCCTCCAAAGGTTTATGGGTGTTTTGTGTGTTTCTCTTCACTGTGTGTGTGCATGTGTGGTATGTTCACATGGGTTCACTCTATGTGTGTGTGTGGGGGGGCAGGAATTGACATCCCCCTTATTTTGTAGACAAGGTTACCCACCAAGTCTGGAGCTTGCTAATTAGGCCAGGTTGGCTGGCTGGTGAGCTGAAAGCATTCTCCTGTCTCAACCTCCCTGCTGGGATTACAGGTCATTGTCGCCACAGCGTTTTACAAGTGTGCTCGGGATCTGAACTTAGGTCTTCCGCTCTTGTGCAGTGGACACTTTACCCACTGAGCCATCCCCCTAACGTCCCAACACCTCCTTGGGTTGTGGCTTGATGAAGCAACTTCTTTCTAATCCTCAGGGAGCTTTCTGAGGTAGAGGCTGACAAGGTGCGGGGCAGACAGATGAACAGAGACGCCAGTGGATCAGAGAGAGGTTGGAACAACAGATTTAAATCTGGGAATTGCTCGCCTGTGCCTGGTGGTTAGAGCGTGGCCCCAGGGGTTGGGGATGGGGGTCACAGAACATGGGAATGTGAAGAATCAAGGGAAGGGCTCTCTAGGGTTTGCCTGTGGCGATAAGAAAGACTCCACTTTGCTTTAGAGTCAGGTCAAGCAAGAGACAAACAGAGGAGACCAAGAAGTCAGAGAAGAGCGAGAAGACGGCCAGGGAGATTCAGAAGTGTCAGATTCACCACGTATCAGAAGTGGTGGCAGAGGCCTGATTTTGGTATCAAAGAGGCTGAGGCAGAATAATAAAAGTTCTAGGCTAGCCTGGACTACACAGTGAGATCTTGTTTCAAGGACAGGAGGAAAGAAGGGAAGACAGTGACCTGACGCCTGAGACCTGCCTGGGTCGTGGGTGCAGCGGTTGGCTGTCATGGGACGCGTGGATGAAGCGTGGGTGGACAGAGCTAAAGGGAGGTGAAGAGAAAAGGGACCAGAAAACAACCGGCTAAGCTGCTTCCCAGGCATCTGCCTGTCAAGGAGGAGCAAGAGGGAGCTGGAGCGGAAGTGGATGGAGGAGAAAGGAACCTGCCTGAGGAAAACAAGGTTGTGGCACAAGAGCCAGCAGACGGGAAGCTTTCTGATACCGGAAGTGACGCATCCTGTTATCTGGGAGGTAAGTGGGGGTGGAGCCCAGAGGGAGGGGCTAACCAGAGATGGCAGAAACCACACTGCCAATCCCTTCCCGGGACGCCACAGTACCGCCACAATAGTTCCAAAGGATACCCTGCTTGCTGTGTGCCCCACCCACCCTGGAGAGTTCAGACTTTTTGCAGCAAGACTCTTTTCCGTGGATTTGGTTCCCAGAATTTCCTGCCGGGGTAGGAATTATGATTCACTTTCTGCTGGGCAGATGCTGGATCACACTGAGCTACATCCCCAGACCTACAGAGAGGTTCATTCACTTGCCCAAGGCCACGCAGCTTTTAAGTAGCAGAACCAGAATTCAACCTTGACATTGCCTCACTGCCCCGCTTTCCAGGTGCCCAAGAGTTCCCTGTCCAAGGGATGACTGGGCCTTGTTGATTAGGCCTCTGGATCAACCAGGGTTTGCCTTCCATCACTGGAGATGCGTGGGTACAGTCAGGAGTGATTCCCCAAAGGGCTGGCTCACTCGAGTTCTCTGGAATACAAAAATGCTGTTAAAAGCTGTTCAAGGGTTGGCTGTGGAAATGCAACCCCAAGTGCCTGGGGTTAGAGATCAGAGAAACGCCAGGGGTTAGAGAAGCCTTGAGGGTTGGGGTGGGGTGGGGAGGAAACCCGAGCCCGAGGTGTTGTTCATGCTAGTTATCCCAGCACTCAGGAGGCTGAGGCAGGAAGACCGCTGCAAGTTCCAGGCCAGACTGGGCTTCAGGGTGCCTGCCCTCTGTCTCACAAAAGCAAAAGAAACGGACAGCGCCGGTGGCCGAAGCAGAGGGTGTGTTTCAGACCTGGCCTGGCTCAATGAAGCAGTCCTGACAGAGGACTCAGAGGCCTGGAGGCAGGAGAGCGAGAGGTGAGGCTGTGCATGGCCCACTGGGTGGGTCCCCGCAGCCCAGCGCCCGCCTTGCAGGAGCCAGCTCGCCCCGCCCGCGGGGGTCGCCCGTCCCAGGCCGGGGAGTCTAATGTGCCCGCAGCCGTTCCGGGGGAGCGGTCCCCGCCGCGCTAATGTGCGGTCGCCCCGCCCGCCAGCAGTGGTGCCCCCGAGCCGACCCCGAGCGCAGATCGATACGCATCAGGCGGCGGGCTGCCCCGTCCCCTCCCCGCCCACACCCCTCTCTCCAAGCTCCCTTCCTCCCTCTCGGATCCCCCGGACCTGCTTCCGCCCTCTGGCTTCCTTGGAGCCTGGGAATCCCCGGATGCGTGGATAGGGGGCTTAGGGTCAAAGCGTGCCCAATCTTTCCCCAAGGCAGGGACCTAGGGAGGGGATGAATGTAAGACTCCAATGCAAAATTTCAGGGGTGATGGTGGTCCCTGCACAAGAGAAATCAATAAGTAAAATTAAGGCCCGGGAATGTGGCTCAAAGACACACCTTGTTTAACATGCAGGAAGTCCCGGGCTTGATCTCCAACAGGCACATACATTGGATGTGGTGGTGCACACCTGTAATCCCAGCACTCGCTCTGGAGTGGAGGCAGGAGGATCCCAAATTCAAGGTCAATTCTCAGAGGCTGCAAAGTGAGTTTGAGGTTAACCTGGGAGAAGGAAGATCATGCCTCAAGTTAAAATGAAAAGGCCTGGTGGAAGATCGCTCAAAGGCTTGCTTTGTAACAAAAGGTCCAGAGTTCCGATCCCTCCAGAGCCGTATAAAAGCCGGCAGGTGTACTGGCACCCTGCTAGTCCCGGTGGGCACGGATGATCCTCAGAGCAAGCTAGACCAGCCAGATCGGGGGGAGCCCCAGGCTCGACAAGAGAGCCCTGTGAATAAATTGGAGTGTGGGGTCAGCATGGAGAAATAGTGGGTGAAGTCAATCACCGAGGAAATCCAGGGACCTGAGGCAAATCCACGGAACCCACAGGATGCCGGAAGGAGAGAGCTGACGTTCACACATGCACCATGGCACCTGCTGACATTTACACCCCTACCCCACGACACGATAATAAGTAAAAATTTTAAAGATTAACAGAAAAGGTGGAGCGTGATAGGAGACACCAGGCATCTCTGTCCTTACAGGAGCACACGCACGAGCACGTGCACCTGCGCACAAGCCCACAGGCCCACATTCAGAGACACACACACCACACGCACATACACATGCGATAACTAAATAAGTTTTTTTAAAAAGGGAAAAAATTAATGCAAAAAAAAATCCTCAGTGATCAAAAATAAATCAAAATTTTAAATGAAGCTAAGATCAGTAATGGATGAGCAGAACCATATTGGAGCCTGGGGCAAAGGGAAAAAAACTATCAAGAATCTGGATCCGGTTTCATTTGAATGCTGAATTCTTTGTTCATCACAGATTGCTCACTAGGGGGACGGGTTGTCACTGAAACTCACTTTGGGGACTAGTAGTGACAAAAGAAGAAATGCCAGCACCTTAATTACCTTAAAAATATTGTTGGAGGGAGGGTTAAACCCAGGGCCTACTGTGTGCTAGGTATGTGCTGTTTCCCCAGCACCTCTGCCCCGTTTTAAAATTGTGGTTGTTGCAACAGGATCTCAGGTAGACCAGGCTGGCCTTGAACTTGCCGTGTAGTGGAGTCTCACTCTGAACTCTTGCTACTTCTCTTGCCTCCCAAGTTCTGAATTTACAGGCATAGGTCACCACTCAGTGCATCAACTCATTAATTTTTTGTTTTGTTTTGTTTGACACAACATCATTCACGCTGACCCAGAATCTTCAATCCTCCTGTCTCAGCATCCTGAGTCTCAGTCTTAACAGTTTGTAGCACCTCAGCATCTCTTACTTTTCTTTTTTATAAAAAACAAAAAAACAAAACAAAAAAAACCCACCCTGGACAATTTACAATTTACATGGCAATGTGGGTACCAGATGGTCCACCTTTTGAAGGCGTTCTGTCCCGTGATATCCATTATCTTCAGAGCCCTGCAGGCATCACCGGCCAGCTTTAGCGCTTTGCTGTTCCCTTCCCGGAAGCCCTGTAACCACAAGCAAACACTCATTCTCTCTGGGGTCCCCAGACTCTGGCAACCATAATATTTCCGTCTCTATGGCATTATCTGTTCTGGAGATGTTCAGGGGATCGTATACTGTGTGGTCTCTTGCATCTTAAGGTTCATGGTTATTATAGCTTCTGTCAATATTCCATTTTCTTTCCCTGTGCGTGCATGTGACTGTATTGTATGGAACGGGTGTGTGGCTGTTCTCCTGGGTGAGGAGGCCGCGGGGAAGATGCCTTCCATCCTGCCCTATCAGCCTTCATCTTAGTCTCTTGAAACAATGTTTCTTTCTTTTTTTTTTTTTTTTTTTTAAAGATTTTATTTATTTATTTTATGTATGAGTACACTGCAGCTGTCTTCAGACACACCAGAAGAGGGCATCAGATCCCATTACAGATGGTTGTGAGCCACCATGTGGTTGCTGGGAATTGAACTCAGGACCTCTGGAAGAACAGTCAGTGCTCTTAACCGCTGAGCCATCTCTCCAGCCCGAAACAATGTTTCTAAATGAAGACAAGACTAGGATGGTGGCTAGCAAGCCCCAGATACCCCTCTCCTCTGCTCCCCACAGGGCTGAGCTTAGAGGGGGCATGGGGACCCAGCTGGCTTTTCACATGGGTGCTGGGTACTTGAACTCAGTTGTTCATTCCTGTATGCAGACACTCTCACCTCTGAGCTGTCTCTTGGTTCCAGGATTGCATTTTTCACATCTTAAATCATGGTCCAGTGTGTGACTATCCCTCATCTCCCCAGCCATTACTCAGCTGATGGGTATTTGTGTGTTCCCTGGGCCTACCCTTGGCCTTTTATGAACAATGCATTGATGCTTGTGCCTCCTCTGTGCTTAGAATGGATCTGTACATTTGTTTGGAGACTTGTGTGTGCGCATGTTTTGGTGTGGATCTATGCTTTCCTTTTTCTTTAATGTTTTTATTACATTCCAAGTTACCCTGTGTGCACACTAGTGTGTGTGTGCATATGCGTGCATGTGTGTGTTGTATGTGCACATCTGTGTGTGCATGTGTATGTATGTGTGCGTGCTATGGTGCCCATTTGGAGGTCAGAGGACAGTTGGCAGGATTCAGTTCTCCCCTTCCACTCAGTAGTTTCTGGGGATGGAACACAGGTTTCAGTCTTGGCAGCGAGCACCTTTGCCTGCTGAGCCATCATCTTAGTAACCTTTTATTTACTTATGTTTGTCCACACAGGGTTTCTCTGTGTAGCCCTGGCTGTCCTGGAACTCCCTCTATAGACTAGGCTGGCCTTGAACTCAGAGATCCACCTGCCTCTGCCTCCCTAGTGCTGGGATTAAAGGTGTGTGCCTGGCCACCCTCTTATTATTATTTTTTCTCTCTTGAGTTAACCCCTAGAATAGGGGGCCATGATCACTGCATACTTAACACTTAAAACAATCCCTAGAGTGTTCTCCAACATGGCCGGACTATGGCGCTTCCCACCAAGAACTGCGCTCACTACGGACGTTTTTCTATCCCAGTCTGCCTAATATCATGTTCCCAGTTCCTCTGTGTTTCCTCATGGCCTGTGCTTCCCCTGTGCTTAGAGCATATTTGTACATTTGTTCAGAGACACGTCTGTTCAGATACTTGGTCCAACTCTTCCAAGTACTCTGTGTCACCTTCTTTTATAAGTGACATCATAACCGCATGTAATGCTCTGACTGGTTCTCTGCCCTGGACACTGTGCTTTGGATATCTGTCTGTGGGATCTCTAAATTTACTTCACTCTCTTCTTAAAATTTAATTTAAGTGTGTGTATGTGTGTGTGTGTGCATGCGCGCACTCTTTATCACCGAGCTCTGGCATGTCTTGTTTAATGAGTCTTTCTAGACAAGGATCTGAGAGCTGGAACCCCTGGGTCCATTCTCCTCTTCGTCCATCTTTTGAGAACACCATCTCACTGTGTATCCCAGGCTGGCTTCAGCTCTCAGCATCACCCTCTTTCAATCACGGGAGTACAGGCATGTGCCGTCACACTTGACTTTAATCTTTATTTAGACGAGATGCCAAATGTCTCAGGCTTCCATTGTCATCAAGGTGGGAGCATGGCAGCATCCAGGCAGGCATGGTGCAGGAGGAGCTGAGAGTACTACATCTTCATCTAAAGGCTACTAGCAGAATACTAACTTGCAGGCAGCTAGGATGAGGGTCTTAAAGTCCACACCCACAGTGACACACCTACTCCAGCAAGACCACACCTTCTAATAGTGCCACTTCCTTTAGCCCAAGCATACACAAACCATCACAGGCTGGCTTTGATCTCAGAGTGTAGATGAAGATGACCTTGAACTTTTGACCTCTCCCTTACATGGTTAAGTGCTGGTATTACAAATGTACAACACCTTGTCCAGTTTTATGGGGTGCTAGGGATAAACCCATGCTAGACAAAGCAGCCTTACCCAGGGGGATACATCTCCAGCCCCTCCATCAAGTATGATTGTCTAACATAAACCAGGCACCATGCACATAGACACTCTGCGTTGTGAACTAGCTAGTGTTTGCCAAGCTTGGGTAGATCTTCAGAAGCTGTAGGGTGCTGGCAGCCGTAGGCTTCTATGCTGGGTGGTTGATAGGTATGGCGCCCCAGTGTAGGCAGTTTCCCAGATGACCAGATCCTGGGTGCTGAGGCCAAGGCTCATCTGTTCAATCACAGAGTTCCAGGCCCTCTGGTGAGTTTGGCACAACTCAGACCCAGTTAAAGAACTTGCTACCTTTCCCGCTGACTGACTAAAATGTAGAGTCAACTGATTCTTCTGAGAGCTCTGGAGATGGAAGTTGTAAGATAAAGTGGTTGAACCACGACTAGAAGAGAACAACAGCAAACTTGACCTTTGACCCTCAGGGTCACAGGAGACTCAGGGACAGACATGTGACAGGAGTTGTTTCCTCTTTGGACCTCAGAGTGTGAGGCAAACAGGGGAGGGACAAGAGCGAGAATGGAGCCAGGAGGCAGTCAGGGAGGAAGGCTTTCACAGTGGACTCAGGAGCCAAGTGCGGGTGGCCTGGGCCAGCAGAGCAGACCTCAGATGTGATCTGAGGACACAGTAGTGACAGAGCTTGGGTGTGCGTTGTGGTGAGGACCAGGCAGAAGCTCGGCTGGGCAGGGAGGGGTTTGAGGTGCAGAGCTGACTTCCACAGGAGGTGGGGGTAGAGGCACAGGTAACCGTCTGTCTTCAGGATAAGGCAGAGACTATGGGAGGAGTGCTTTGGGGACGGTTAGCGTTACATACGACTCAGCAGCCTCAAGCCACGTGTGGCCTCTGGGTACTGGAGATGCTGCCGACGGACTGGATGTGTGGTCAAGCATAAACTACGCTTTGGATTTCAAAGGTGTGAGATGGAAAGGGGGCACGTGTCAGCTCATTAACGGTTTTTATGCCAATCATACGTTGAGATAAGATGCTGGGTACATTCATTTCAAGTGTATTTAATTTTTTTTTTCACCTTTAAAATGTGGCTATTGAAAACATTTTCACTGGGGCTGGGGAGATGGCTCAGTGGAGGGAGTGCTGGTGTGGTGACCTGGAGAACTGGAGTTCAAGTCTGCAGCAACGGTATACAGCTTGGCACCACTGCATGCCCATAGTGAGAGCGGTGGAAGACACAGAAGGATCCCAGAAGCCTGTGGGCCAGCCATTCAGGCATGTGCTTCAGGGGACAAAAAACCCCGTCTCAAACAAGGTGGAAGGCAAGCACCGATACCTGCAGCTGTCCTCTGACCTCCACATGTGCTATGGCATGTGATCATCTGTGCTCAGTCGTGTCTACTTATAAACACATGGACACACACACATGGATACACATATGCGCACACCACAAATATAATACAGAGACATAGAAATATCAATGAATAGATCCCGCTGCCTGAGTTGTACTCTTTTTGGACAGCAGTGTTTTAAATGGTTACTCAAGCTGTGAGCCAATGAAGCCACCCTGGGAATGAGCTGAGGAGAGACCCCAGGGCCAGCCCTCTCAGTGGGGGCTGGGGAGGGAGAGAAGGACTCACAGGATGGGGGGAGGGCATAGAAGTAAGAGTCTAGTTGTCCAGGAAACCCAGGTAGAGAGGTCTTTGGGGAAGGGGTGTGGTCACCCCGTGAAATGTTGGTAGGGTTGGGGGTTAGAAATTGGCTGTTGAATGTAGCAGGTCTGTGATTGTGGCACAGTCCTATAATCTCAGCACTTGGAAGGTGGAGGCAGGAGGATCAAGAGTTTAGGGTCAACCTGGGCTACAGAGTGAGTTAGAAGCCATCCTAGGTTACATAAAACCTCATAGCATAAGAGACTAGCCAATCAGCAGACAGAAAACATAATCAAAATAGAACAAAATCAAAAATGAAGCCAAAAAAAAATTAGCCTAGAGATGTGGCCCCCGACCTACCGCACCATGCAATGGAAAGCTGGGTCCAATCACCAGGGGTGGGGTGGGGGCAGAGACGCAGCAGAAAGCATGGGAGCTTAGAGGTACCCCAGGTTGGAGCTCAGCTCTGAGGGCTCCCGAGTAATCCTGCTCACATTAGAAACCCATGTCCCTGGACCCAACCCCAACTCTGCCCAAAGAGCAGGGTCAAGAAGATGTCAGTGGCTGGGAGCAAGGTGCAGTGGTAGAGAGACTGTTGCCTGCCAGGGAACAAGTTCAATTCCCAGTGCAGGGAGGGAAAGGAGAGAGGGAGAGGGAGGGAAGGAAGGAGGGAAAGAGGGAAGGAGAGGAGAGAGGGAGGGACGGAGGGAGGGAGAATGGACTTGTGGAGTCTGTTCTTTCATTTGATTAATTTATTTGTGTGTGTGTGCGTGCGCGCGTGTGTGTGCGCGCACGCGAGTGGTGTGTGGGCCAGAGAGAGAGGCATTGGATATCTTTCTTCCATCTCTTTCTCTACTTCTCTTTATTTTATGTATATTGGTGTTCTGTCTGCATGTCCTGTGGTTCCCATTTGACAGACGAGCAAACCGAGGCTGAACTCAGCTTCCGGATGCTCGAGATACTGGGTGGAACATGGTCTCTGCGACAGCTTCCATCCATCGCAATAGAGGAGCCTGCTGTATGTGCGCCATGTGCATGGTTGGTACCTGTGGAGGTCAGAAGAGGGCACCAGATCCCCCTGGAACTGGAGTTACAGACGGTTGTGAGCCACCGCTGGGAACTGAACAGTCTCTGGAGGAACAGGCTGCGCGCTTAACCACTGAGCCATTTCTCCAGTGACTACACTTTTATTTTTGGAGCCGGGATCGCTCACAGAATTTAAATCACATGAATTCAGCTAGGCTGATTGGTTAATGAGGTTGAGGTTCATTTCTCCCCTACCCCCTACCCTCACCCCTCACCCTCATCCCCCACCCCCATACCCCACTGTCCTGGGACTATAGGCAGGAGCCACCATACCAGGTGATTCTTTTCTTTTAATGTGGGAGATGGGTTTAGAGAGCTCCGGCTGCTCTTGCGGAGAACTGGGGTTTGATTCCTAGCACCCACATGGCCGCTCACCAGCACCCATAACTGTAGCCCCCGGAGGAATCTGGTACTTCCTTCTGGCCTCCACAGTCATTGCATGCACACATTACAAAGCTATGCATCCATCCACATAAAATAATAATTTTTAAAGATGTGGGCTCTGGGGATCTGAGCTCAGGCCCCCAAGCTAGTGAAGCCATCTTCCCAGCCCTGGAGTCTGTCCTTACTACCCAGCTTTCTACTCTATGCCTTCGAGGATGAGGGTAGCTACAGCAGGCTCTTCTTTGTGATGGATGGAAGCTGTTGGGCCGCAGAGACCGTGTTCCACCCAATATTGAAAGCATCCGGAAGCTGAGCTGCCGCAGGTGACCTCTTCAAGCATCGGTTTGCTCCTCTGTCACATGGCAGCCATGGCGCAATTAGTGACCAAGGCGTAGAAGCCACCGGATGAGTTGGGTAGTGAGTCTACTGGAGCTTTGGCTGCTGGCTGTGTAGGGGGAGCTGCAAGGAGACTAGACGTGGCTCCCCTGGGTAGAGGGAGGTTACCGGGGCAGGGACAGCCACAGGACCCCCTTGCCCTGCGTCCTCCAGAGCCCTGAGCTCTGCTCGCTGTGTCCCTGAAGCGTGGGCACACTTCCTGGCCCCTGCCATCCCCTCGGCCCCGGATAAACAGCACCTCCACCCGCCCGCCTCCTCATCCCCTCACGCTTCACTAGAATTAAATTCATCATTCACTTTTTATGGTTTATACATAGTGTAATTTATGTTTTCAAATATATCGAGGTCACACTTTAACAGGAAAAAAAAGTATTTCACATCGAAATTGAAGGCATGCGTGTTCCATTGAGTGGGGGTGTTTAGGATAATTTTAAAAGGCTAAAAGTAGTAGAAAGTAACATTAAAATAAAATTTGAGAGATGTAATTACCCCTAATCGCACCGTAAAATAATCAATACCACATTCCATTATTTCTGACTTCCCTAGTTATAGCTTTTTTTGTTAAGCTCTTGAATATTGATGAGGTGAAAGGGTCGTGTCTTCTGGCGGAGGTCTGATGGAGGTGGAATTAAGGTGGTGTCGTCTCCCATTAACCAGGGATATGGTGTCTGTAGAGCCATTGCATCCATCGGACTGGGCAGTGCCGGCTGCGCCGGTCACCGGGCCAAGGGGTGACCCAGGGATGCTGGTCACCTGGCCAGGGGGTAACTCAGCTCATCTGACAGGAACATGTGTGTGCGCGGTGTGGGGTGTAGGGGTGGCTGGGCTGCATTTCTGGAGCATCAGCCAGGTGTCCAGCTCTGTCTTGGCCTAGCAGGTGAGCTGCATCAAGCCTTTCTTCTCTCCACACAGTCCCCTGCAGTGTGCATCAGAGTGTGAGTGGGACCCCTCTTTATTTCTTATTGGTTTATGTGTGTGTGTGTGTGAGTGTGTGTATCTGTGTGTGTGTGTGTGTGTTTGTGTGTAGGTGCACAGATGTATGCATGTTTGTGTGTCAGAGGTCAACCTTATAGTTGTTCCTCAGGCTGTCTTCACCTTTAGTTTTTAATTAATTAATTAATTTCATTTTATGTTCATTGGTGTTTTGCCTGCCTGTATGTCCGTGTGAGGGTCTCAGAAGCCCTGGAACTGGAGTTACAGATAGGTGTGAGCTGCCATGTGGGTGCTGGGAATTGAACCCTGATCTTCTGGAAGAGCAACCAGTGCTCTTAACTGCTGAGCCATCTCCCCAGTCCCCTTCACTTTATTTTTTTTATTTTTGTTTATGTATATGTGTGTACTTGGGTAAGTGTATGTCACATGTGTGCAGGTTCCTGTAGACACCAGTAGAGTGTACTGGATCTCCTGGGGCTGCAGTGGTAAGTGACTAAGTTTTCCAGTTAGGTCTGGTAACCGAATCAGGTCCTCTGCAAGAGCAAGGAGCACTTTCAACCTACTGTACTGGCTCACCAGCCCCAAGCCTCCACTTTTTTTTTTTTTTGAGGTGGGGCTTTCACTGGGACTTACCTCTTCCCATCATGCTAGACTTTGATCAGCCAACACCGAGGGTCCTTTCCCGTGTACCTGTCCCTCACTAAGATTACAGGGGACACAGCCACCACATCCAGCTTTTCACGTGGGTGGCAAAACTCAGGTCCTTGTGCTTGTACCACAAGGGACCGAGCCATCTCACCAACCTAAGGCCTGTTTACGGATGGGCACTGTGAGGCTCAGTGGGCTGAAGTCACCAAGCAACAGAGGCGGGATCTGTACCCAAGCTTGTCTGTGACACCTCCACAGCTTTTGGTGTAGGGGTAGCCTGAGACTGAGGATCCCCACAGGTTCCTACAAGAGTTCTGAATTCACACAGTGCCCCACATCACGTCTAGCTAGGAATGGTGTTTTAGTCTTGACCCTAAAGATGGCTGTCACTGGCTGCAGGGGTGCAGGTCCTGCTAGGAAAAAGAAAACCCACAAACCCCTCTGGCTCAGGCACTGCTGGTCAAGATCGCTCGCTGCTCTGCCGGGGGACTTCAGTTTGGTTCCTAGCATCCCAACAAACACCTGTAATTCTGGCTCCAGGGTTCTAACGCCGTCTTCTGGCCTCCAGGAGCATCCACGTACATGCACTCAGACTCATAAGGGAAAATAGACTAATCTATAAAGGTCGTTGGGATTGATTGCTCCAATGCACAGTGCCGAGTGTGAAGAGGCCAGTCGGTTCCCATTACATAAAAGATAATCCAGACATGTGGATTATGCATGTACATAAATAATAAAATAAATGTTTGGAAAACCCAACAAACTTCTGGTTCTCCGTGGGGACGCCTAAGAAATCCCACCCCGATTTCCTAACCGTACACAGGGGGTTCCCTTCTGAGTCTTCCTGTTTCTATTGATGACGTGGGAATGACATGATTACCCTCAGTAACACAACATCAGGAGTTAATGCTCCCTTCCAGGCACGTGGGGAGGGAGTCAGGGACAGCCTCCGTAAAGGTGTTGGCAGCAGTGACACTCACTGCCGCTTCTCTTCTCTGGCCTCAGTTTCCCTGTCTCTAGAATGCTCCTGTGTGGGACACTTAACACAGGACAATGGCAAGGCCACATGGCCCTCTGGTGGCGTGAAGATCTACAGATCCCCGCTGTGAGAAGTGGGCCTAGTCTGAGCCTCAGAGTAGGGCAGTATGTCTCAGTGTGCTCTGAACATCTCTTCTCTCCCACCTAGAGGCTGGATTCCCAAGAGAGCCTAGAGGAACCTGCCTGCCTAGGGGGAGCAACCAGGGTGGAGTCTTCCGGGCCTCTGAGCTGGGTGACTTCTGCCTAGCATGTAGAGATATCTTTACTTCATGCTGTTTGCCAGTTATCCACCAGAATTTAGATCAGTCCCTTCCTGTGCTCAAAACGTGGTGGGCCCGCCTCCTGGTAGCAGCAGCGTGCACTAGAGTCCAGAGGTGGGAACAACACAGACATCCACTCACAGATGAAACAACAGACCACTTCAGCCATGCGAAGGACTGGAGTGTAGATGCTCGCCACAGCCACACGGGCTTCAAAGACTGAGGAGTGCTTGGTTGAAGAGGCTGGAGTGGAGGAAACACTTCAAGTGACCTGTGTAGACAAATCTGTGCAGAGATGGAAGACTGCCAGGCACTGGGGCTGGGGGGATGAGGAGCGGTTGCCTAATGGACCCATGACTTCCTTCTGAGGCCGTGAGAAACTTCTGGAAGGAGATGGCTGAACAACCCCGCCATGTGCCTAGTGCCTCCCAGCTCTTCACTTTGGCCACACAAGTGTGTTTTGCCACAATAGAAGCAATGTTTTAAGAGTTGGAACACCTTGGGGGCTCAGGGGCTTGCTGAGAGCCCAGCTATAGCTCTGGTGGGATGCTATGCTCACCACAGGATCTTAGAAGCCCGGGACCTGGGAACACTGAGGCAGTTCACTCTGTGTCATTACCATGAATAATAAACAATGGAATGTATTTTTAAAACTTTCCTAAGAGAGATTCCCAAGCAGTAACAAAGTACTTAGATTGCTCACTGGTCCCCTAAAGATACTGACGCAAAAGCAGGGTGGGCCACAGGGCGGGTGAGGGCTGGATGCTCACTGATGCTGGGGCCATGCCCTCCACTTCTAACTCCATTCCTCAGCCCAGAGGCACCAAGAACAAAAGACGGGGAGGGTTCTTGCCAATACTTCAGCCTCTTGATTCAGTTTCTCCTGGCCCCCAACCCCTACACTCAAGGACACGGGAAGGGATGCTAGTCTGAGCTCATCCTAGTATCTTGGACAAGCCAGTAGAAGTCTTCAGTCCATGCTGACATGTCTCAGAGGGGCCGAGACTACAGTGGGGACAGAGTCAAGAGTTCCAAGTAGAGACATGGTCATCAGGGACTTGAATTCTTCAAAGCCACTTTGTCCTCCTCCTCCTCCTCC
>NW_021620991.1:6910859-6927834 GCF_004785775.1 Grammomys surdaster | reverse complement strand
CCTCCTCCTCCTCCTCCTCCTCCTCTTCCTCCTCCTCTTCCTCCTTCCCTCCTTCTTTTCCAGGACAGGGTCTCTCTGTTTTGCCTTGGCTATCTTGGAACTAGCTTTGTAGACCAGGTTGGCCTTGAACTCAGAGATCTGCCTACCTCTGCCTCCCAACTACTGGTATTCAAGGCTGCCTGTCTAGTTTCCCCATTTTCAAATGAGGGGTAGAGAATGGACATCTGAACATTGGCATGCATTTGCTCTTAGGCCTTCCTCTCCTCCTCCTCCCCCTCTCCCTCCTCCTCCTCCTCCTCCTCCTCCTCTTCCTCCTCCTCTTCCTCCTCCCATTGTTGACTTCTATGACACAGCTTTGCCATCAGCATCAGACATCCTTAGCAGCCACCTCAAGGGCAAGAGGACAATCCACCCCTGACAAGAGACAGACAGCTGGCTCAGGATCTTGGAGCTGGGTATGTTGTCTCATCTCCCCAATATTGCAATGGTCCCCCTTCTCCTGTGTGTGAGGCCTCTGACCCTCCACACCCAGTAAGCCTCGTACCAGCCTCTGCCTGCCCATGGCCGCTGAGACGTAACCGACAGCATAACAAACAGGCTCTTCTAGGAAACTTCGGAAATGGAAGGGAGGCCATTAGGAAATTTACATTTGCGAATATGATGTTTAATTAGCAATACCAATAAATTAATAGGAGAATCTTGCTGCGGTTCGGGGTTCATAAAACACCAGTCTCGGTTAGCAGAAGGAGAAAGCAGCAGCTCGGGCTGTCTGAGAGGAGAGGGTGAGCTGCTCCAGGTCACCGCCATCACAGGTGTCCCATGTCCTCCGTGCTAGGCAGCCATCTGCCCCGAGCACAAATTCAGGTGGAGTGCCAAGGGGAATGAAGCCACCATCCGCCATGGAGTCCGCAGGGTCTGAATTCATGTCCTGCTTTGGCTGATTCCTCTGTGAAGAAACCACTTAGCTTTGGTGCCCTACGTCCTTCCCTGTCAAATCAGGACAATGACAATAACATCCTCCTTGTAGGGCCGTAGCCGCATCGGTGATGCAAGGGATTAATGAAGCTAAAAGCACACGAAGCAGAAAGAGGCCGGCACAAAATAAGTGTTCATTATTAGGCTGCCGTTCCTACTCCAGCTATTATTAATGGGATAGCGCATGGAGCTCACCTGGCAAGGGGGGACGATTTGGTAAACAGAGCGTGATTGGCTTTTAAGTCTTTCCCCTGGTCCACCTCTATTTCCTAGGCTCCGGGATTGATCACCCTGGGGTGATCACCCTGGGCGGTCAGTCTGATGACCTGATTTGGTTCCAGCCACTTTCTGCTTCTCACTTGGCGTTCCCGGCTCGGCACAGGCAGAAGTTATGGATGGTTTATTGCCGTGTCTCTCAAGCACATTCGGGCAAACACAGGACGCCCAGTATCGGCAGCTGTCTCCACCTCTTGGACCATCCACGGCTCCCAGTCGCTCTCCGGTCCTTGCTCACCGGCTTTGGAGATGGCTAAGCTCATACAGGCAGTTTCTCCCAAGCTCGGTGACCTGAGTTCAGTCCCTGGGATCCACATGGTAGGAGGAGTCCCACAGGTTGTCCTCTGACCTCCGCATGCGTGCTATGGCTCTTGTGCACGCACACACTCAATAAACAAATGAGACAATGTTGACAGAGGTAAAAAGATCCCACTTGGCTCCTCAGCTCCGGTCCTACGATCAACCGAGGTCTCCCTGGGGTCTAAGGCACCGTCTCCCACCAGGATGCCAGGCTTCTCATGTTCCCCAGCACGCCAGCTCTCCTCCGCCCCTCCAGGCCCTTGTGAATGCATAGCTCATCTCGGAATGGCTGGTTTGGGTTGGTAAACTTCTGCTTCTTTCCTAAGGCCCAGCCTTACCAAGTT
Source organism: Grammomys surdaster (assembly GCF_004785775.1). Classification (NCBI taxonomy): domain Eukaryota; kingdom Metazoa; phylum Chordata; class Mammalia; order Rodentia; family Muridae; genus Grammomys; species Grammomys surdaster. The sequence continues at coordinate 6,925,939 of NW_021620991.1, read as the reverse complement.
TCCTATGACTCTAAGTAAGAATTAGAGTCAGCCATGGGGGCTGTAGGGACCATGAGATCTTTGTCACCAGGTCTTTCTGTCCTCACCCTTCTCTTCCCAGCACTCCCATGCCCAGGCACTTCTTAGACTCTTCAGAGACACCGTCAGAGGGCCCCTAACCCTATCCCTGGTGACTCAGACCTCCCAGTTTCTGTAAGCCCTGGAAGATGCTCCCTGGCAGATTCCCCAACCTCTGTGTCCTCCCTCCTTTGGCTCTTGAGCATCTCTGCCTCAGAGTCTTAGCTACCTAGGACAGAGCCTTTAATTTCCTGTATGTTCAAGGAACAAATCCTATTCTGCCTGACTAAAATAAATCAGGGAGTAGGCTTAAATGCCACCTCCTACAAGAAGCCCTCCCTGACTATCCTGGCTTTGTTTATAACCTTTACATGTGCTGTTTGTTTCCCTCAACCAGACTATCAGCTTTTCAAGACAGAGACCTGTTGTTTTGTTTACTGCTGCTTCCTGGCACCTGTCCTGGAGACTGTCACATTCATATGCTAATAGACATTCCCTGGGTGAGGGAATGAATGAATGAATGAATATCAGGATGAATGGGGGGGGGGAATGAATCAATGACTGACTGGACAAATGAATGAATGAACAGAGAAGGGGAAGAATGAATGGGTGTGATTATGAATGCCAAGTACAAGGGACTAGAGACAGGACAGTTTCTTCTGAGCCTGGGTCCCCACCACGAACTTGTTTCCCCAACTGTTTATTCTGTTGTATAAAGTGCATAAGAAACATGATAATAATTAAAGCAGACACAACAACAGGTAATTAATTGCATTTCCCAAATTTGATCCATGCATATGAATGAACGGGAGGTCACAGATTGGGTTGGTTGTGCGGGAACCCCCTTGCTCTTCCTCTCTGGATCTCAGAGTGCAGCTTCTGGAGGCTGGTCCCCAGAGAGTCTGTTTCCTGTTTCCCTGTGTGGGGCTCTAGCTCCCTGGCTCCCAGATGGGAGGGAAGATTAAGAAGGGACTCTAGCAGGGAAGCTCAATTTCAGAGATGCCCTCTGGCGCTTACAGCCACAGGATGTCTCTGGTGTGACCTTGTGGCCACTAGCTTAGCACCGGGAGGGACTCTAGGCCCTGGCTGAATGAGGAGCCCCGGGTACCTGTTTTAAAAATCCAGAGGCTGGTGGGGGGAGGGTTAGGGATGTAGAGTACCTGCCCAGGGAGCGTGAAGCTCCGGGTTTGGTCCTCAGCATGGCATAAAAAGTAGTGGTGGTGTCTCCTGTAATCTCAGCTCTTGGGAGGCGGTGGCAGGAGGATCAGAAGTTCAAAGTTATCATCAGCTATTTAAAGAATTGTAGGCTAGCGTGGGTCACATGGTTACCTTGTCTAAGGAAGGAAGGAAAGATAAAGAGGGGGGAAGTTGGAATCCTTGTGTGGATATCTGGATTCTGTGGTCTGCGTGGGACCCTGTCCACAGTGTCAACAAGCCTCAATGTGCTGGAGACTGGGGAAGCTCTTTGGTGAGTCTGGACAGACCCTCAGATCCTAGAACTAGAACAGCCCTTTCTATGCCTTATTCCTGCTCCAAGAGAATGTCCGTGGGGATAACAGGTACACAGTGAAGTCTAAGCCTGGAGTTCTAGGTGACTGGAGGATACAGGGACACTTTGCTCTGGTCCCAGCAATTTGACATTGGTTATGCTAACCAGGAGCTTTGGGGGATGGGGGCAGTACAGGGGGAGCTTCCTCCAGGAAAGCTGTTCAACCCACATCTTTTGGATGTGCTGCCTCTCTGATCCCCCACCCCCTCCTGATCTATCTCCTATGTAAATGAGCAGCCTTCTTTTTTCCAGAGCCAGGCTGCAGAGCCTGTTCATAGCCCCAGAGTGGGCTGTGACAATGACCAGGAGCTGACAAGAGTCAGGGACCCAGTGGGCACAGAGCTTTGCTATGAATGTCACTCTGACTCCTATCCCCCAAGGACATCCCTATACCTGTGGCCATGAGCTCACCCCCTGTGACCTTCAACCAGTGGCAAAGGGACGTTGGTGGATGAATATCCAGCTGTTCTAGGGACAACTTGGGTGTGTGCTCTGCAGTTCCCTGGAGGTCTCTCGAGATGCCTAGACCTCTTCACTGACACTCTATGCCTCTTGCCACCCAACACGCTCATTGCTTCCCTCGGGGTCTCGTTCAAGTAAATGCACCCACTTCTTTGGACTGAGTTTGGAAAAATTCAAACTGGAAGGAAAAAAAAGCCAGATAGTAGTAGCCCTCACCTTTGTGCTCAGCCCATCCTGGAGCCTCCCTGCAAGCCCTACAAGGCTGGGAGAACTTGGATTGCAAACACAGTTGCTCTGGGGTGGGGGGAGCACTAAGGGAGGCAGAGGCAGGCAAATCTCTGAGTTCGAGGCCAGCCTGGACTACACAGAGAAACCCTGTTTTTGGAGGGGGGCAGGGAAAGTTACCATATTCTGGAAAAGCGAGGTGTCATGAGCTGGAGTTTAGGACAAGAATTATCTAAGAGGAGTCCAGAGTCATTGCACACCCCACCCGAGTCCCCTGTAGCCCTCAATGCTCTGTTTTCCATCCCTGTTTGGGAGGTCAGCATCTCAGCCAAGGCAACAGAGCAGAACGAAGAGAGTCTGTAATTCAGGCCACACTTGATGGAAGGAAGTTCCAAGTTCAAGGTTGTCAGCGCATTGGCCATTGTTCCTTAAGAGGTAATTTGGGACCGTGTATGTGTTTCCTGTGGGTCCCACTTTGCACATTTGCTGTCAGTCTGTCTTCCCCTCCCCCAACCAGCCTCCTCACCCTCCCCCACCACCCCCAGAAACTGTGTTTGCAACCCAAGTTCCCTCAGCCTCGCAGGGCTTGCAGAGAGGCTTCAGGCTAGCCTGACCTCTTGGAGAGGGGTTCTGGGACAGAGACTGTCTGTGTAGAAGGTTGGAGTTCTAGTTCTGCCCCAGTCTCTCTGCTCATCCCAGCTTCAGGTGAGCGGAGAGTGACGCCCCGTTCACACCCGAGCAGTGTGGACTCTCCCTTGCTGTGTCTTGACTCTTTTGTCTGCTTCTGGTTTGGTTTTGCAGAGTCGCTGGGTCTATGTGTCTGTCCCAAGTCAATGCAGTACCCATGTCCCCCCTTCCGTCTGTCTTACAAAAGTTGGGCCTTGGATCAGGTGAGAGCAGCGGTAATTGGAGTAGACAGCGAACTGTCATTAGAAAGGCATCTGAGGGCAAAGGTCAAAGATGCGTGGGCACTTGGCTTCCTGAATCACCTGCGTATTAGGAGGTGGTGGCCAGCCCGGAGAGCAAGTGACCACACCAGGGGTCCTCGGGATAACAGACATGTTGGGGATATGCTAGAGGAAAGGGACTTTCTGTTGATCATCCCCCTCCACAGGGTCCTCTGCCCAATGACGTCATGGGGTGAACTCATCAAGAAGATTCATTTGTCGAAGAACAAGAAAGACACTTCCAGGACCATTCTCAAATGTCACATGTGTGTGTATGACATGTCACATATGTGACATATTAATATGTGCGTATATTGCATTTTTGTTTGCTTTGTAAAGATTTATTTATTTTTATTATGTGTAAATGAGCGTTTTGCCTGAATGTCTGTGTGTACGTCACGAGGATGCCTGAGGAGGCCAGAAAAGGGCCTAGGATCTTCTGGAACTGGAGTTACAGATGGTTATGAGCTTTCCTGTGGGTGTTGTGAGTCTAACCCAGGTCTTCTGTAAGAGCAGCTTGTGTTCTTAACCCCTGAGCCATCTCCCCAAATCATTCTTCCCCCGTTTGCAGGGAGAGGTAGGATTTCAACTATGTAGACCAGGTAGGCCTCGAAGTCATGGAGATCCTCCTGCCTCGGCCTCCAAATGCACACCCAGCTGCATCTTTTTAACTTCTTTTTTTTTTTTAATGTTTGTATTTTTTTAGTCTTCAAAGGATTGGATTTCATTATGACATTTTCATGCCTATATGTTTTTGTACTTTGCTCCACCCCTCCCCCATATCTCAGTCTTATAAATATTCCACAGCAACTTGGAAGTACTTGTGAAATTGCTTGCACTCCTTTGAATTAAGACCCTGCGTTGTCCGGGCTTGCCCTTCCTGGAGGCTGCACTGCAGGCTTAGCCCAAGCCCGGCTTCAGAGGCCCTGGAGGTGCCAGGCTTCCCCATTCCACCCCACCTCACACAGGATCTCACGCTTAGCATGTTCCCTGACTCTAGGAGCCTCGCTTCCCGCTCAGCTTTGGGGTTTCTGGAGGGAGAAGGGTGGGCATGGGCGCTAAGCTGCGGGGCTACTGCAAGGACCTGCTGCGTGGGGACCCGACCGGGCCGGGTCGCGCGCTGCCCGCGGCCGCCGGTAGGGGGCGCCTTAGTCATGCATTATTCATCGGCAGCCCGCGTCGCTCGCCTTCCCCCGCGCGGGCTGCGGGCTGCGCGGAGGAGCGGGAGCGCGGAGCCTTCACAATATTGTGGCAGCTTCGCGAATGACGGCTGCGGGGAGGCGGGGGGCGCAGCCTCAGGCGGCGGCGGGGGCGCGGGCGCGGGCGGGGAGCAGTCCCGGATGGGGGCGAGGAGGGGGCTGGTTCAGGGTGAGGGCAGAGCCTGCAGCATCCGTCTGTACGTCCAGGGATCCTCTTTTCCTTCCATCAAGTCAGCCAGCACTAGGGAACATCTGGCCGGGGCGGGCGAGGTGTAGGGGACGCGATGGTGAATAAGGTAGGCCTGGTCCTTTCCAAACTTCATCTCCAAGTGGTCAGGGAGACACATTCAAAAGCAAGCAGATAATCCAGATAGTCCCAGGGAAGCGTGCACTGTACAGGCGAACGCCACGGGCAGAGTGGGATGGGGAGAGCTTCTGAGAGGAGGTGACGTGTACAAAGATGGCAAGGATGAACCTGACTTTGAACATTCCGACCTCTGGCCTTTCTTCCTGTCTCACTCAAGGATCCCATAGAAATCAGCTCCCCCGACCCTCAGGCACCCAAGAAGTCAGGAGGGTTTTGATGAGACCTGGATGGGGCAGGAATCCGAACTATGGGGTTCCTGCCTGGCCACCCTCTGGGGTCAACCTCGGGATGGCGGGAGCCTGAGCCATCTCAGATCTCAAGGCTTCTACCTCTTATTCTGTTCCAGGGGAGGGGTGGGAGGGAGACACGGAGGGCGTGGGCTCAGGGTCACCCGCAGCATCAGGTTTCCTTTCACTTGTACAAAGACTCGTTGACGCCTGAACACATCAATACCCTTAATGACAGAGAAAGGAGCTGGGACTCCAGACCGGCGCCCCCACTCCGCCTCCCCTCCCCTCCTCTCCCCTGTGGGCCCATCTTCTTCCTCTTCTGTGCCTTCTCTCTCCTATCTGTCCCCCTCTGTCTCCTGTCTGTCCTCCCTCTCCTCTCTCCTTTCTCTACTCCCCCTCTATCTAGTTCTAGTGTCTTCCTTTTCTTCTCTCCCTTCTCCTCTCCTCCGGCTCCTTCCTTTCTCCTTCCCCAGTCCCCACAGCAACTGTATACACACTAACCCACACCCTGCCGCTTCAGACTCCAGCTAGGCCTCGACTCTTCTGTCCCTCCAGACCCTTTGAGACGCCAACCTCCTCAAGGCAGGGCCTATGCGATGGCAGCACCTGAGCAGAGGTCGCCCAGCTTTTGTCCGGCCGCCTCTGCCCCAAAGGCTCACGGGTAGCAGCAGTCCTTGCAACTGCCCCAGGGCATGCTGGGGGATGAAAATGGCAAGTTTGGGGTGGGACTAGGCTGAAGAGGAGAGTTTGAGGAGGATTTTCTGTTTTGTATTTTTTATGACCATATATAATTTCGCGTTTCTCCCTTCAGCCTCTGCCTCCTTGGCTCCCAGATGTGTCCCACATTGAAGAATTATCTCTCCTCCCTAGAGTGAAATAAATGCAATCAATATGAGTATTGCTCTCAGGGCCTTGAAATATTACATTAATGTTCCATGTGGTGACATTTTAGCTGGAATTTTCAAATACATTATGATGGTTCAAATTAATATTTATCAGAGCAGCTTTTATATTTTGCAAAAGAGAGAGAGAGGGAGAGAGGGAGAGAGGGAGAAGAGGAAAGACAGAGAGAGCATTATTAAAATACAAAATGCAGATGAAGTCTAAAATCGATGGTCCATTTTCCCAGCACTTTCCAGGGGCTGTCTTTAGCTTTCTGGGTTTGTTTTAAAATTTATTGGTGTTCCAGGCAAATCTATTGGGCTCCCAGAGCCCCCTGGCCAGCCTCTCCTCTCCATCCCCTTTTGCAGGCTATGGGTCCCTTCCTTTTCTGTCTTTCTCTCTTTATTATCCTGAAATGTAAATTACGACATTAGCCCAGTCCTTATTTTTTTTTTAAACTCTCCGATGATTAAATCTGCTACACGACATCTTTGTCCTTTCTATAAATTAAATCATCTCGGCTTTGCACCTCCAGCTCAGGGTGGATGCCACATGGGTGTCCAGGCAGCAGGACTCTGAAGAGGAGGTCTGTGGTTCTTGTTCCCTTCAGAAGCAGACATGGGGACAGTCTGAGGGGCAGAGGGATTGCTCCCAGCTCCTGTCTTTTTTTTTTCTTCTTTTTTCTGTAAATAAGAAATGTGGAGTGGAGGGAGGGGGTTGGAGAAGACTCCACTTTATTTCAGTCACTTCCAAACTGATTACTCTGTGAAGTGGAAAATCTAGGCAGATTAACGGTTTTATCTCTCGTTTCTTTGCCCCCCTCCTCTTGTCTTTTTTTCACTAGTGGAGTCATCTCCTTTTTCCCCCCTTCTTCAAGTTGTATTAAAAGTAATTAATGGGGACCAGCAAGATGTCTCAGCAGGTAAAGTGCTGACCACACAAGTCTGAGAGCGTGAGTTCGATTCCTCAGAACGCATGTAAAGGTTGAGGGAGAGAACTGACTCCGCAAAGTTGCCCTGTGACCACGGGCGTGTAGTGTCACACAAGTGCCCACACACATAATTTTTTAAATAAAAGAAATTACAACCCAGCATCTTTGGGGACAATGTGTTCCTCGGGAGACACTTCCCTGTCTCAGCCACACAGGCTGTGTTCAGGAGCTTGGCAAATGTTAACAGTGCCCACCTCACTCCTAACTTGTTGTCTTTGTAGTTTTTTGAGTCTTCCTCCCTTGAGTTCTGGGTGAGAGATCCAACTGGAAAGCATGCATTTTGTCAGGTGCGTAAGGCAGCTCACACACACACACACACACACACACGCATGCACGCACGCACACACACACACACATACACACACGCACCCGTAACTCACACCCACCAGTACGCAACCGCAAACGCAGCCACAGGGACACCGTAGGACTGACTTCAGAAAGCAAGCCACCCTCCCGATTTCCCCTCTGCTGCTGATCTGGCCAAAAGAACGACAGGAAACTCAAAAAAAGAAAAGGAGAGGGGATCGATTATTCGACCTGTACTTGAACCCGACTGAAAAAGATAAAGCGGAATTTTCAATAGGTCCCCTGCCCTTTTCACCAGGAGGGAAAGAGGAGAAGAAAAACAAGAGATATTTATATGACAGCAGCTGCTGGAAATAGCATTTCAGAGCCATTAAAAAAAAAAAAAAGGCAAAACAAAACTCAATGAGAGAAAAAGAACGGGACTCCTTGCCTGCTCCCCAAAAGGCGAGACAGCCAGCGAGCAAAGCATCCCCGGCTGAAATGCGTGCATGCCTCCTATAGATCTGTTTGAAATTATACTTGTCATTGAGGGGGAATTTATGCTTCTATTGATCTGCAAAAGGAAAATATTAAATGGTTTGGTTTTGATCTTTTGGTGACCCCGAGGTCAAGGGTAGTAGCAGATTAGTATTCATAGAATTCATCACGGAATTGCAGCTTGCGTCCACTTTATGCAAACACGCTCCAAACATGCCTGGTGAAGCAGGCAGCAAATGGCCAATGACAAGGAAAAAGCCTGCAGCCCGCCCTCCCTCCCACCCTGCGGGGCTCTGTCTCCCATCCTCTCAGGGAGAAAAAAGACAAAACCCACTAAGGGGCCAGTGGATGTACAGATGACAGACATCCACGGCTCTCATGGATCTGCACAAAAGTGGGGGGGGCTCCCAGATAGGGGAGAGTCAGTGGATCCGGAGTGCCTCAAATGGAAACCATAGCAAGTGGCTTGAAGAACCAGAAACCCGAGCCCGAGGGGCCAGGCAAGCAGTAAGGAGTACCGTACCTGGAACAGGACATTACAGGAAGGGCAATGACAGACAGGCGCCTGCACACACACACACGTGTGTGCTCACACTCAGCCAATGGAAGCCAGTGTTTCCTGAGGCGGGAAGTGTGGAGAGGGCTTTCTAAGGGTGACATTGCTGTTGCTTCTGTGATCACACTGCATCCTGAGAGTAAGGCTGAGAAGGGGAGGAAGGCTGGGCAGGAACCCCGTTCACGCAAGACTTTTCCTCCGTCTGTCTCTTCAGGCTGCATACACTGTGCTTGGATGTATGTGCCTCAGGAACACTCCTAGCTGGGTTTGCTGCTGCATGCCAATTATCAAAGCATTTGGGAGGTAGAGGCAAGAGGTTCAGGGGTTCAAGGTCAGCCTTGACTACATAATGGGTTTGAGGCCGGCCTGGGCTACATGGGACCCTATCTCAGAACCAACAACAATAACAATACACCAAAAGCAAAAACAAACAAACAAACAACACCCCAAAACAACAGCTAAACACCCGGGACCAGTGTGAAGCCAACACCCCTCCCACCTCGCATTCAGCTTACAAGTGCCCTCTTAGCAGCGTCTGTCCCCAATGTGGGAACATTTGGTCAGTAACAGAGTTACTCTTGCCAATGCTCTAAAAATAACCCACCAAGCGTCTCCCTGCAGTGGCAGGAATTCTGGCTGGCCCTTGTTCTACCCGCTGGTTGGGGGGCTGGGAAGGGATGTGGGCTGGCCTCTGAGGGTAACTAATGTGAAGAACTACCTTACCTGCACCCTATCTCCCTTAACACTTAGACAACCTGGTCCAGGCAAGACGTACTGTGTGCCTATAGGACAGACGAGCAAGCTGAGGCTCTGGGGTGTGTGTGTGTATTTGTATGTGTGTGTGTGTGCATGTGTATGCGTGTATGTATGTATGTGTCTGTATGTTTCTGTGTGTATATGTGTGTATATGTATGTGTGTGTATGCGTGTGTATGTGTGTGTATATGTGTGCATGTGTGTGCATGTGTGTATGTGTATGAATGTGTTCACGAGTGCGAGTGTGTGTGTGTGTGTGTGTAAAACAAACTCTAAGCCTCAACTCTGTCCTGAGGGACTGAAGCTGTCTCGCTCAACTGCTCTCTAACAGTGACCCCTGATTTCGCATTTTGGACAAATTAAAGGATTGGTCTTGGGTTGGGAGGGAGAAGAGGTTAGGGTAAAGAGAGGGCTTGGAGGCCCTGGGGAATCTGGGGGGGCTACAGAGGAGAAGCGCTAAGGTGGTCCCAACCCTGCCCCCTCATGCTGAGGAGGCCAGCGTACTGCCCGTTAATCACGTTTCATTTATATTAGCTTGACTCGATCTACTGTATATTTGAAATGGATTTAATTTTAGACCATGCACTATGGAAGGGGGCCAGTTTGGTGTAAGGCACTTTATTAATACTTTCCATAAGTTGGATATACATTTCCCAGGGACAGATATATGAACAGCAGCCCCTGGGCTCCTGGCCGGGGAAGGGGATCTCTCTCCTTCTCTCCCTCTCCCTTTCCCCGTCCCTCTGTCTCTGTCTCTGTCTCTCTCTATCTCTCTGTGCCTGTCTCTGTCCCCCCCCCATCTCCTCTCTTCCCCTAGCCTGGGGTCACATGGTCTTTGAAGGCACTCCTTTCTGTTCTCTGTCCCTGTGAGGGTCCCAGATTTCTCCTACCTAGTTTGTCACTATCAATGACCTTGAGAGACCTGTGTGAAGAGGGAAGCCAGGACTGCAGAGGTCCCAGGAGCCTGGCTTAGCAGCTGTGCATCTGGTTGTAGAAGGCCCAGGGCCCACACTGAGACATAAGAGAAGGTTGGAATATGGATGCAGAAGGTTTCAGGCCTCCACCTTCAACCTTATGCCCAAATAGAAAAGGCAGAGCTCCAAGTGGCCGGCTTCCTACACAGCCGAGCATGCGCAGGCCAGACCTGAGGTTCCAGGAGTTCCCCAAGACTGGGCTAAGATTGCTCTTTCCTGAAGATGGGCAGTGGGCCTGAGTCGCGGTGCACTAGGCCTGTCTAGGGACATCGGCTACATGATTCTTGCTTGTTCTCACATGCTAGCCCTGGCCTCCAGAGGACAGTTGCTTATATGTCAGGGGACGCAGGCCCATGAGCAGGCTGGGAGCAACAGATTGGAGCCTTGTACCCTGTCTCCTGGCACCGGAAGCACGCTTCGTGGCATGGGATACTATTTTAAATGTAGACACAGGAAGCCGAACCTCCTGATCTCCCTTCACACCTAAGTGTTCCCAACAGCCCCCGAGCTGCATGCTTGCTTTCTCGGCACCACCCTGTCTTTTACCCTCACCCTCACGGTGACTGACCGTCTCCAGCGGGCTGTCTCTCCACTGTTGACTTCTCCATTCCTCCCAGCTTGCCGATCCAGCCTCCATCTCCACAGACTCACAGCTCGGGTTTCTAAGAGGCCTAGACAGTCCTGGCCGTGCCCCCGCACTACACCAAAGAGACCACGTTTAACCCAAGCACAGAGCCCGAGGGTACAGCTTGGTGCTAGATCGATTCCCTAGCATGCGTGAGGCTGAGTTCCAGGCCCTTCAGATCCCAGATCCCAGATCCCAGACAAAGAAACTTGCTGGAGAGTGGCTCTGCCCACAGTTCACCCCACACCCCTCCTTCTTTCTTCCCTCTACTTCTTTAGCCCTATTTTCTGTTCTTTACCAGCCCTGTGCCATGAATTTCTACCCCAGGACCTTTGCACAGCCCGGTCCCTCTGCTCTGTCCTCTATCTCTTTCCTCCACTGACCAGCTGCTTCTCAGCCCCTAGGCTCCCAGGGAGACCTCGGTTCATACATACCCTTTCCACTCAAGTCTAGTTCAAGTCCCGTGTGTATTTTTTTTCCCAGCTTACAGCGACGGTGTCAGTATGCTTAGGGTCTTACTACCCACACCCGCAGGCAGAATCCTGCATAGGTGGCCATGTGTTTGCCGGGACAGGTAGCTGCCGACACCTCCACCTCCAGTCTTCACCCCATCAGTTTCTCCTCCGACAGCACAGAGCACAATACGCCTGCCACCACCCCAGCCCTGCTGGCAGCTTTTCAGAAGTAGCATGCGACGCTGCTCTTATTCATTCTTAATTTAAGGTTTTGAGAGTTGTAATAACCCCCTTCCCCCCAAATCACTGGGGACGGGGGGCCTCCACGACAGCCCGGGGCAGGGGAGTTGATGGGTAATTGCAGCACGCGTGAGCGCGCGCGCGCACACACACACACACACACACACACACACACACACACGGATGGGGTCTGGAGAAGACAATGGAAAGCTGGAGCCCAGACATCCAGCCTTGTTCTCTTCCCAGTGTGCCTGGAGGGTGAGGACCAGGCTGGCACTGGGGCCTGGAATCACAGCCAGATGTATCATTTGTGGTTCCCCAGGAGACCGAGAGGGCCAGTGGTCTCAGTCTAGGGGACTTGGATGGGGACAGATACCCTAGAAAGTGGGAGACAAAACCTTTTTCCACCAGTTCTTCCAGTCCAATCAAGCTGCAGGCTGTTTCCCTCTGTTTTGGAATCAGAAATGGTTCCAACGGAGAATCAGGGCGTGTGGACTTGTGGGCAGGTGGCCTAGGAATGCTGCTCCTGACTCTACAAGCTGTGTGACATTCAACAATCCCCTTAACCTCTCTGAGCCTCAGGGTCTTCATCATTAGCAGTCTTGTTTTACTAGCTCTTGCCCCAGGGGTGGTTCTGTCATCCAAAGAAGCCACACCTAGAAGTGTGCCGCTGTGAGTTTCAAGAGACTGTGTCCAACCAGGGAAGTGACGGAGGAGTTTCCACAACTATTCCTTCAAGAGAGATCTGCCAAACTTGTGATCAGAGGTGGTGAGGATTCCAGCTTCTGCAGGATGGAGGGAGGGACTTGAGGCTCCCATGTCTCTTCCCTCTTCCCCTTTTCCCACTTCCGGGAGGCCTCAGTCCCCCTGGGGACTCAGCAGTCTAGCAACTAAACTTATCCCAGCTGGGAAGAAAACCTTCTTGTCGAGTGCTCTCTTCCTTTCAGACAGTAGGACTAACGTACCTGGTGCTGGCACACAGTAGGTGCTCCACAAACATTAGCCCAGTGAGTGAGTGAATGGGTGAATAAGCAATCGAGACACATGAAGGAACGTGGAGGTCACGGGCGGGCGGGGGAGAGACTCAAGCAAGAGACTCTCAGGCCCGCCTGATTTCTGTCCTGGGTGTGAGGACCACCACACCTGTTATTTACACACTTGCCGAGTCTTGCTCAGTGTCTTGTCCTAACTGAGTCATAGAGAGGGACCTTGCTGGCTTCTCTGTAAATTCAAGGGCTGCCGATGGAGAGAGGGTAGGATTCCTTCTGAGTATGGGGTGGATGGAGGGTAATTTCCAAAAGGGATTATTCCAGGCTCCTGGGGCTTGTTCTATCTCCAGAGTCTCCATCCTTACACTTGAAGCCAAAGCATTTTAAGGGAGCTGTGATCTCCTATGCACAGACTCACAGGAACCAAGGACAACGTTGCCAGTGCCACTCCTGTAGCCCTGGTCCATTCACTGCCAGGACACCCAGATTTCCTGCCCAGGGCCCAACAATCTCTCGTACCCAAGAAAGGCCAATAAGTTTGTTATGGCCCATGCCAAGGAGCCTCTGACCCAGGCCTGCGTGTCCCTGGGGAAGGGAGGGGGTACGGGACTTCCATGGACTCAAGGGTGACAAGGATATCAGAGTACTGCCTGCTTCTCTCACATTGCCCACAGCAGGGGGACTCGCTGAAGCTGAATTCTCCTTAGGGACTCAGAGCAGTGAGGCAGAGGGAAAAAATAGACCTGACGGTGGCGTTTATGCCGTCCAGTGTGTAGAGGACGTGCTGGCGGCAGGTGTTCTATGACAGAGGCAGAGCCCGGGAGAAGAGAGCCAGAGGGAGTGGAGGGGCAGGAGGAGCAGTGGACAAGAGGAGAGAAGAGAAGAAGAGAACTGTAGAGAGACAATGATTGGGCCAGAAAAAGGGAGGAGGAGGAAGAAGAGAAAGAGGAAGAGGAGGAAGAAGAGGAGGAAAAGGAGGGGAAGGGGAAGAGGAGGGGCAAGAGAAGGAGGAGGAGGGGGAAGAGGAAGAGGAGAAGGAAGAGGAGGAGGAGGGGGAAGAGGAAGAGGAGGAGCAAGAGAAGGAGGAGGAGGGGAAAGAAGAGGAAAAAGGAGGAGGAGGAAGAGGAAGAAGGAGGATGGGGAGGAGGAGGGAGAGGAGGAAGAGGAAGAAGAGGAGGAGGAGGAGGAAGAGAAAAGGAGGAAGATGCTAAATGCTCAGGGCATTCTCAGAGAGTATGGGCACACAGAGATGGCGATATGGATGGAGACATCTCATCTACACACAGGCCTGAGATGAGAGAGAGAGACTGTGGCCAGGGGCGGGGCTGTAAACTACATCATTGGCTGTAAGGCTGTAAACTGTGTCAAGTGTAGTTTGGCTGATGCTTGTTACCATAGGTGGACGCTTGAGAGGCCGGGGGCATCTAGAACGGGACCTCTCTTCTTGTGACTGTTTTCCTTGTGCCTGTGAGCACACGTGCAGTGCATGTATTGTGTCAGTATGTGGAGGAGGGTGGAGTTCAGTTCCTCTCTCAGCTCTCCCCATGTCCCCCATGATTGCTTACAGCCTTGTGCTGGGTCACAAGCTCGAGTGGGGTCTGTGGTGGGCGGCACAGCACAGGCAGGCCGTGATAGGGTGGGATGCAGCACTCCCGGAGCTGTGAGCAGCCAAGGCTAGGCAGGCAGGGAAAGTGAGCCATAAAAGGTCCACCTCTCGCTGCTGTTCACTTGACACTCCCTACCCAGAAGCCACCTGTTCAGCCATCAGTCACCCAAGGAAGACACAGCTTTCCTGAAACTAGGAATTGAGAGGAGGTGTGGGGGGCAGGGGATTCCTGCTTTGTGCAGCTTCCAGGGCCCCCCAGGCCCTCCCTGGGCAGCCTGGAGAGTCAGGTCTAACCTCAGAGAGCTAAAATTAAAACACACCCTCGACCTAGCATTAACTTGGTACTTTTGGGGGCCATGAGGGGACAAAGCTGTGACTACTTGGTAATAATAAAGGAACAGCTTGTGCCAGGGACGAAGGACAGGCATGGGGGGTGGAACTGGGGCTTGCTGGGGTTTGAGGGGCAGGCTGGGCAGCTGGAGCGGGGAGGGACCTGGCTTGGAGGCAGGCCTGGGGCTCTGCCCAGTGAGGGCACCCTGGCCAGTGCAGTTCCAGCCATGCCCTGCTGTGCCCCGCCTCGGATGGCTTGTTAATTTCATCGTTTAGCCCGTTTATGGTGTTCCCAGTTGCTGTTGCTTTTATAAACAAGCATTTTGGTGACCTTCCCCTCCGGACATCAGCTCTGCAAGAATCCCGAGGCCTGAACATTTATAAATAAGTCTTCTCTCAAGTTCCACAACAGGTGTGCCCTCCCCCCACCCCCCTCCTCTGTCCTGTCCGAAAACTGAACAGTTTCACCAAGCAAAGGGAAGCTGCACCGCCTGTCTTAAAGGGGTAACGGGCCCAGCGGGGACCACATGCAGCCTGTCTTAAAGGAGTAAACAGAGTCAAGTGGGGGCCACTGGTATAAGGCTCAGAGGGATAATGGCCCACCTCCTCTTCTACCTTCCCCAGATTGGGGGTCCAAGAGGAGACCAGGCTAGAGGGTGGATGACTCCTGACTGTACTTCCCCCAAATGCTCTGGCATTCCTTGGCTAATGGAGTGTATGGAAGTCAGGCTTTACAGGAGGGAATTCCCACTGAGACCCCACCCTGTTCCCCCATCTGGTTCCCCCCTCTGCACGTGCGCGTGCACACACACACACACACATGCACACACACGCCAAAGACAGCGACTTCACACACAT
>NW_021620991.1:6908061-6910849 GCF_004785775.1 Grammomys surdaster | reverse complement strand
GTGTGTGTGAGTGTATTTGTGTGGGTGCACATGTGTGTATATGTGTGTGAATGTGTTTGTGTGGGTGCATGTGTGTGTATATGTGTGTGAGTGTGTTTGTGTGGGTGTACATGTGTATATGTGTATGTGTTTATGTTTGTGTGGGTACATGTGTGTGAGTGTGTATATGTGTGTGTGTATGAGTGTGTGTGTGTGTGTGTGTGTGACAGGGAATAGAGTACAAACTGGAAGACATGTGCACCCTGAGTGCCAGGGCTCATAGCCTAAGTGGGCAGGGCTGGTCCCAGGAACAGAACAGGCTCCTTAAACTAGGGCCTGGAGCTTCCAGGGGAGGCTGGCTCTCAGACTGAATCATCTCACAGAGGTGACACATTCCAGGCAAAGGACCTGACTGGGTAAGAGAGCAGAGGCAAACACAGCCCCTGGGAACATGGAAGAGTTTTGGCCTGGTTGCTGCTCAGGGCTTCAGTGAGAGCGTCTGGAAGCAGGGACTCTATACCCTATGGTGGCATCCTCCTGCCCTGACAGCAGCACTGGCTTAGAGGAAACAGAGGATTACAAAATCCTACAGTGTTGGTAACGGCAGATTGTGCCGTTGAAGGATAAGGGTGACGATGGTGACAATGATGGTTATGGTGGTGGTGACGGGTGAATACAGTGTCTGTGAAGATGAATGGTCATGGTGACGCTGTGGCTGTAAAGCCGGGGACAGTGACAACGGTGGTGATGACAGCGGTCATGGTGGCTTCTCTGCTGTTAGAGGAGTGACGCCAGTTCGTACGCTCATGGTGACTGAGGTTGTGCTGGTGATCTTGATGGCTGCCATGACTGGGATCAGATCTATCTCAGTGGCTCGAGGCAGGAGCATGGGCATGCCTACACAGAACTATCAAGATCACGGTTCAGCTCTCCAAGTCCTGTGTGAGAACACATGAAGAAGCCAGAAGGACTGAGTGACAGTAACTGGGGACTAGTTAGGACCCAGGACCCAGGTTCAAGTCTGGCTCTTGGAGAGTTGAGAGAGTTGTCAATTGTGATTCGGTGGCCTATACTCTCCAAGTGGACATGAGCCACAGCAATGCAAAGTCTTGGACATAGACATAGGTTCTGACTGGCAGAGGCACCTGGGAACTGAGGGGGTCTTTCCCCTCCTCCCATTTTTTTTTAAAGATTTATTTATTTTATGTATGTGAGTACACAGTACACTGTCTTCAGACACACCAGAAGAGGGCATCGGATCCCATTACAGATGGTTGTGAGCCACCATGTGGTTGCTGAGAATTGAACTCAGGACCTCTGGAAGAGCAGTCAATGCTCTTAACAGCTGAGCCATCTCTCCAGCTCCCCCTCCTTTTTTTTTTTTTTTTTTTAAGAAATATTTATTTATTTTATTTATGAGTACACTGTAGCTGTCTTCAGACACACCAGAAGAGGGCATCGAATCTCATTACGGATGGTTGTGAGCCACCATGTGGTTGCTGGGATTTGAACTCAGGACCTCTGGAAGAGCAGTCAGTGCTCTTAACCGCTGAGCCATCTCTCCAGCCCCCCCCCCTTTTTAAAAGAATATTTTGTTAAAAAAAATAAGGTTCTTGTACTTTATTTATTTTGGCTTTTTTCAGACAGGGTTTCTCTGTGTAGCACTGGCTGTCCTGGAACTCTGTAGACCAGGCTGGCCTTGAACTCATAGATCCATCTGCCTCTGCCTCCTGAGTGCTGGGATTAAAGGCGTGTAAGCCACCACCCCTGGCTCTGAGATAATGATATACTCACCCGAGTTCCCCTTCCCTTTCAAACCCTCCCATGCACCCTTCTTGCTGTTCTCATTTCTCTTCCAGGTGCTCTGAGTAGCTCAGGCTAGCTCCAAACTCATGGCCCTTCTGCCACCCAACAGTTACGAATGCAGCTGTCTCTAAAGTGGTGCTGTTGCCCTGACGGTCACTCGTCTTCTCTGGGGGACCTTGGCAATCTCAATGTTCCAGCATTTGCTGGAACCTTCCTTGCCGTGTAGAAACAGACCCTGAGCTTGCCATGGTCAGGAATCTCCTTTGACTTCTAGCTCCAGGTGTCCAGCAGAGCCTGTGTTATAGGGTGCCCAGAAATTGCCAGATGTGTTGATTTATTGGCTGATTCGGGGGCTCTTTGCTGCCCCTGAGACTCACCAGAACTGTCACTCTCTGGCAGCCACAGACTGGGTCCCAAAGAAAGCAGACAGGAAGGTTGGACCTGGCTCAGCGGCCAGTTTAGGTTGGTGATAGACTGACATTGGAAAGATAACCGTGCTGGGCGGTGGTGGTGCACACCTTTAATCCCAGCACTCGGGAGGCAGAGGCAGGCGGATTTCTGAGTTTGAGGCCAGCCTGGTCTACAGAGTGAGTTCCAGGACAGCCAGGGCTACACAGAGAAACCCTGTCTCGAAAAACAAAACAAAACAAAACAAAACAAAAGGAAAGATACGAAAGATAACCGTGTCTTAAGTCCTCTTCCTTTTAAAAATTAAAGCTTCATTTTGTGCATGGGAATATGTTGCCTTTCTGCAAGTCTGTGTAGCATGTACGTACAGTGCCTGCAGAGGCCAGGAGAGGGCGTTAGATCCTTTGGAACTGGAGTCACAGATAGTTGTGAATCACCATGTGGATGCTGGGAACTGAACCTGTGTCCTTCAGAAGAACAATCGGTGTCTTTACCCATTGAGCCATCTCTCCAAACCTTGAATTTGTTAAAAAAAAAAAAAAACAAATTCAGGTTGGGAATGTAACTCATAGGTAGAATGGAGAGGGAAAAGGGG
>NW_021620991.1:6888419-6907961 GCF_004785775.1 Grammomys surdaster | reverse complement strand
GGGGGAGAGGGAGAGGGAGAGGGAGAGGGGGAGGGAGAGGGAGAGGGAGAGGGAGAGGGAGAGGGAGAGGGAGAGGGAGAGGGAGAGGGAGAGAGTTTGTGCATGTACTCACTCTCATGTGTATCCCAGAGCCCATGTGAGAAGGCTGGTGTGGTGGTGCTCCCTGTAACTCAGAGCTGAGGAGGCTGAGACAGGAGGATTCCTGGGTCTTGCAGCCCAGCCAGTAATAATAATAGGGACCCCTAGGCTAACGGGAGAACTTGTCTCAAAAAGAACCGAGGTTTGGGGACCTGAAAGATGGCTCAGTCAGTAGAGGGGTTTGCCATCAAGCCTGATGATTTTAGACAGCAGGTTTAATACACGGGGAGAAGAGGGTGGACAAACACGGCGGAAGGAGAGAACCCATTCTAACAAGCTGTCATGTGACTTCTAACACGTGCCATGGCATGCTTGTGCGCACAGGAGTGCACATGTACACACATGCGCATACATGTATGCGTGTTCACATGCACGTACACATGCACACACACACACTCAGGCACACACACATGCACACACACTCTCTTACCTTTGATGTTGCCCGTGACTCACAAAGAGTACTACACTTTCACATCTATATGGGTCTGAGCCTTGAGGGCCAACAGGACAAAAATAATAGTGACAGCCATGGTGCATTCTGGCTGTGTGCCCAGCACTGTGCTCAAAGCTCTGAAGGTGTGCATCCCTGCTGCCTTCTCACCTTGGCTGACTGGAGCCATTCACTGCCCAGCTCTCTTCCACAAACAGCCCACAATAATGCGCGAAGGACACCTCTGTTGCCCTATTTGGAAACTGAGGCCCAAAGGCAGGGAGGTGAGTGGGTGGGGATTTGAACCCAGCTGTACCAAAGTCATTGAGTGCTCAGTAACTTACAGGCTCAGCCAAGTATCGTGTGTGTGTGTGTGTGTGTGTGTGTGTGTGTGTTGTGTGTATCTGTGTGGTTAACAGCATGTATTGCTCTTAGCGAGGATCAGAGTTTGGTTCCTAATACCCACACCAGACAGCTCACAACTGTCCATAATTCCAGTTCTAGGGGATCTGATAACTTTTCTTGCCTTCATGGGTACTGCCTGCCCGTCTACACACACAAACACACACACATGTGTACAAAAATAAATCTTAAAATCATTTTGTAAGCCGGGCAGTGGTGGTGCACACCTTTAATCTCAGCACTTGGAAGGCAGGGATAGGTAGATCTCTGAGTTTGAGGCCAGCCTGCCCTATAGAGAGACTTCCAGGACAGCCAGAGCTACACATAGAAATCCTGTCTCAAAAAAAAAAAAATCAAAACCATTAACAACAAACCCTTAAAAAATTATTTTGTGATATCATCTATAAAAATGATATGAAACCCAAAATCTAATATCTATGAATAAAGTTTTATTAGAACGTAGTCATGCTTATTCGGTTATAGGCTGTTGGTGACTGCTTTCGCCTCTGATAGCTGGCTTGAGCAGCAGCAGCGACTGTACAGTGTCCTTGTTTCGCTCTGCTCGGCTGACTGCTCAGACGATCACAAATCACAGTGCTGCAGTTATAACACACACAGTCTCAGTATTTATACCCCTCTGATCGCCAGTGTCTGCGGATCCCTTCCTTAGCGTGTGGCTCATCTCTGTGCTTGAGAGAAGGTTCCACGGGTCAGGGACTTGTGTCTGTTTATTGTTTGTTTATTTACCGAGTTTGGTAGCTAATATTGTCCACTTGACAATACCTAGAATCACCTTGGAGAAGAACCTCGGGGGGGCGTGTCTGTGAGGGGGTGTCTAGATTGGGTTAACCTGAGGTAGGAAGTTTAAGTTAATTGAGGTAGAAAGACCAACCCCAACTGTGGGTGGCGCCATTCTATAGTTTTGGGTCCTGGACTGGAAAAAAAGAAGAGCGAGAAAGTGAGCTGTGTCCCAGCATCCCTTTCTATTTCCTCACTGCAGAGGCCAGGTGACCAGCTGCCTCATGCTCCTGTTGCCATGCCTGTTAGCATTTTGTCTAAGCTCCGCCCCACAGTTACCTGGCAACAGCCAGGTATTGCTTTTGCTCTCTCTTGCTCCCTTGCCTTCCCACTTCTGCTCTGTCCTCTTGCTTTCTTCCCCTTCTCCCCCCTCTTTCTCCCTCTTTTTCCTCTGTCTTCTTCTGTCTCTACTACCCTCTCAACTCCCCACCCCATCCTCTGTGGCTGGTCCCTCAGGGGGAAGGGATGCCTCAGCATGGGCCCGAGGAGGCACCCCTATCCCCAACACCGGACTGCACCTCCACTAAACATATTCCTTCTCCCCTTACCTTTTTATTAACACAACAATGCCTTCCCACCATCATGGACTGCGTCTCCACAAACTGTGAGCTCGGATCAACCCTCCCTTCTTTACGTAGCTCCTGTCAGAGCCACGAGATAAAACTAACCGACACACTGGGCATGTAGAACAGTGCTTAGATCTGCCTCTGGACCGGCCACACTGGCAAGGCCCTGTTTACTCTAACCCTTCAAATACCAGAAGTGAAAAGCTACAAGTGCTTTGCTGAAACCAGACCACAGTGTGCAGAGAAAGGGTCCTCGGGAGAAGAAGGAGGGTGAGCGGCCCAGTGGCTGTAGCAGAGAAACTCACTGGGCCAGAGCGTGGGCAAAGACGAAAGATTAAAATGGAGGTTATCAGCCTTCCTGTGCTCAGAGAGATTGTGGAGTTCATGGAGGAGGAGCAAGAAAAATCTGTGGAGGAAGGAGGCTCTGAGAGAGAGCACAGAGAGACCCGAGGAGGCTTTTTCTCCCATGCAGCTAGACAGGAAAGGACCTCGGCTACATGCCGGGCCAGCGGGTAATGGCCTCAAACACACAGCAGAGTTTCAAATCAAGTCTTGGCAAGAGCGAATCTATCTACAGATGACGTAGCTACACTCGGAATAAAATCAGAAATATTCAGAAGACTGTAACCAAACCCAGCGTGCAACAGTGCACACTTAACATTTCTTCTGAAAAATTTTTTAATGGCTCCTTGTGAATTTTACGTCATGTACCCAAATCCCACTCACCTCCCCATCCCTTTGAATTGCAACCGCCCCTGACAAAGGGAAATCAAGTAAGACACAAAAATATCTTCCCTTGCAAGCTGTAGTGTGTCACAGTGTGTCCTGCACTTTACCGTTTTGCCCACACAGCTTTACTTTCAAGGGTTCATTAAATGAGTCTGTGGGCTGTTTTGAGGCCTCTGGCTTCTGCTACCCCATCAATATTGGATCCTGATGGCGATTTCTCTCCTGTGTGCTGCCCAGGTGAGGGGCAGGGCCAGCTCTCCCACACTCATGACCTCAGGACTGCCTGCCCTAGGTGGTGAGGAGCAGGGTGGGTGCCTCTCTCCATCACCCACACTATGTCACAGCAAACAAGGGGTGGGGGCAGCTCTCCTGAGTGTGGTGGCCAGCTCAGCACAGTGCCTCAGGCAGCAGTCCAGACCAGGGACATCTGCATGGCCTTCGGTGGTAACACAGGCCTGGATGTCAACACAGACCCCACCTGCAGCAGGACCAGAAATCTACACATTCATCCTTTGTGGTAGCAACAGCCACAGGTGCTTGGGTGTCTTTCCTCTGGTTGGCCCGGGGCAGGCAATTTCACATTTTAAAATTTGGCTGAGAGACTGGTGTATAGCTGGATAGAATACCTTATCACAAGGTGTTCACAAGGCTGGTTTCCATTCCCAATACCACAGACACTGAACATGGTGACTGACACATGCCTGGAATCCTGGCACTTGGGAGGTGGAGGCAGAAGGACCAGGAGTTTACACACATTCTTGACGACACAGTGATTTTGAAGCCGGCATGGACTATGTGAGACCCCCATCTCAAAAATAAAATAAAATATTGGTTGGACAAGTAAGTGATAAACAGTTCCCGGGAAGGCTAGACTCCTGTGGTTGGAGGTTACAGAGAAGAGA
The DNA here is from genome assembly GCF_004785775.1 of Grammomys surdaster. Taxonomy (NCBI): domain Eukaryota; kingdom Metazoa; phylum Chordata; class Mammalia; order Rodentia; family Muridae; genus Grammomys; species Grammomys surdaster. The sequence continues at coordinate 6,903,996 of NW_021620991.1, read as the reverse complement.
AGGGTAGAATTAGCTTTAGGATTGACTGCAACAGAATGAACTCAGGTTTAGAAGGATAAACACAGAAAGCATCACAGATGTGTTGTGCATGTGGTTTGTTACATCTGTTGAGAGGCTTGTGCAGCAGATGCCCTGGTAGCCACAGCATCCTAGCCTCGGCTTGGTTTCCCATTCTATTGTCTGACAAACTGAGGTTCTAGGTCCTGAGCAGAGAGTGCGCAAGACTGAGTAACAACCTAAAGGGACTGGATTTACCAAATGGATTCAGGAACCACCCTGCGGGGGTAGACCCTGACCCAAGCCGGAACAAACTGGATGGAAAAATAGTGTCTTCCTTGAAATCATTCCAAAATAAAAAGGTTATTTTTAAAGATGTCTTAAATCCACTGGGCGTGGTGGTGCACACCTTTAATCCCAGCATTTGGGGTGCAGAGGTGGGTGGATCTCTGTGAATTCAAGGCCAGCCTGGTCTACAGAGCAAGTTCCAGGACAGCCACAGCTTTGCCACACATAGAAACCCTGCCTCAAAGAATTAAAAATAAAAATATAATCCACCTCCACCAGAAAACATTAAAACAAACAAAAAACCTACCCTCTCCCCCCAAAGAAAAAATATCCTAAATTCAACAAAAGTTGTCCATGAATACTTAATATTTTCAAGGTCATGAAAAATAAGAAACAGAGAACCGGTCAGAGATCAGAGGATACAGAGAAGCCGGGCAACAAAATGCAATGTCAAAAAGAGTGGTTTTGTCTTTTGAGAGAGGGTCTTATGAAGCTCAGGCTAGCCTCCAACTAACTATATGGCCTAGGGTGACTTTGAACTCATGATCCTCTACCTCTATCCCTGGCGTGCCAGGATTCCAGGCTCAATGTGATATGCTGGGTTAGATCCTGGGACGAAGGGACCTGGGACAAAGTCCTGAGCCGTAGATCACACAATGGGATGAATAGAGGAGAAGAGGTGAGTCTTTGTTCGAAAATAATTTCCAGCAGTCCACACAGAGACAGCATACGGAGGTGGAGTTTAGTCCAGAGCTCCTGAGTGTGAGCTCTGCTCTGTGACCTGCTTCCAAAGAGGAGGGGGAGGGGAAGACAGTGACTTTGCTAATGCTGATGAAGGAAGCCAATAGGCAGTGCGGCAAACCAGGCCACGGGCCCATTTCACTGGTGATGCCTCCAGGACACTGAGGGACATTCACCTTCCTGGTATTCGATCCTCGAACACCTAAATCCGACATGATCTTGAGACAGCAGCCAAACCCAGACTGGGAACACTCTCTAGGATATCTGGCTTAGACTCCCTAAAGGATGTGGAGGTCATGGGTCTAGTTTCTTTCCTGATAAACATTCAAGCCAAAAGCCACCTGGGGAGGAAGAGTTTATTTGGTTTACACTTCCAAGTCATAATCTTTCCCTGAGGGAAGTCAGACAGAAACTCAAGGCAGGAACCAGAGGTATACTGTTTGCTGGCTTGTTCTCTGGCTCACGCTTAGCTCCTCTCTTTCTCTCTCAGTCTCTCTCTCTCTCTCTCTCTCTCTCTCTCTCTCTCTCTCTCTCTCTCTCTCTCTCTCCCTCTCTCTCTCTCCCTTTTTTTTTTCAGGTTTCATTGTGTAACCCTGGATGGCCTAGAACTTATGCAGACCAGGCTGGTCTCAAATTCAGAGACTGATCTGCCTCAGACTCCCTGATGCTGGGATGAGAGGTGTGCCCCATCACATCCAGCCTAGCTAGCTTTCTTATATAGCCTGAGACCACCTGCCTAGGGATGGTGCTGCCCACAGTGGGCTGAGCCCCTCTGTGTCAATTAATAATCAAGAGCATCTCCCAAACACATGACCACAGGTCAGTCTGACCTTGGCATTTGCTCAACTGAGATTTTCTCGTCCCAGATAACGCTAGCTTGTGTTGACAATAAAAATCAGCACAGTCATGAACAATGAGAAGAGAGTGGAGACATGGTCACAGACCAGGGGACTCTGGGGAGCCATGACAACTAAATGCAATGTGATGTTCTACGTCAGATCCTGGGCTAGGAAGAAGGAATGAATGGAGGAACTGGCCATTCCCCCAAGTTTGGAGCTAGTCTACAGTGACGTGTCAATGCTGGTTTCTGGAGTTTTGACAATGTTACGTGGCAGCATGTGATATTAGCAATGGGGAGCACGGGATGGGGTGTGGGCTTTATCTGTACTATTTTTGAAACTTTTCTGTAAATTTAAAGTTATTCCAAAATGAAAAGTTTATTTTTAAAAAAAAATGTCCTAAATCTAATAAAAGTTACTAGGCAAGCAAAGGAGGAAAACATGACCCATATCTAGGAGAAAAATGGATCAATAGAGACAGACCCAGAAATGTCACAAATAGTAAGGTTAGCAGACAAGGACACCAGCATCGTGTCCTTCATACGCAGGAAGGTGGCGGAAGTGGATAACACAGGGAAAGAAGTAGAAGTGTTAAAGGAAGATGCCCAACGTCAACTTTTAGCCTCCACATAGACACAGAAACCAGCACACATGTGTGATCCCTACCTCACCACATGTATGTGTGTGTGTGCATGTATGTATGCATATGTGTATGTGTGTATATGTGTGTGCATGTGTGTATGTGTATGTGTGCGTGCATGTGTGTATGTTTGCATATGTGAATGTGTGTGCATATAGGTGTGCATGTGTGTGTGCATATGTGTATATGTATGTGTGTATACATGTGTGCATGTGCATCTACATGTGCATGTGTGTGTGTGTACTTTTTAAACACCAAGCCTGAGACTGGAGAGATGGTTCAGTATGAAGTTCTTGCTACCCGAGCATGAGAACCCACGATTGGTCCCTCAGCACCCATGTATGAGGACAGGTGAGGTGGTGAGCCCCTGCAACCCTACTGCTGGGGAGGCAGAGACAGGAGGATCCCCAGAGCTATTTATATAGCTACTCTGACTGGATCTAAGCTTCTGGTTCATAAAAAAACTTGTCTCAGGAAATAAGGTGGAGAGCGGTTGAGGAATACACCTGGTGTTGACCTCTTGTCTCTGCTTACACACACACACACTCACACAAACACACACACATACATACATACACATGCACATACATTTTAGAAGTTGATTCACTAATTTAAAGCAAGAGCAACAGGGACTGGGTCTGTGGCTCTGAGCTGGACAATATGTCTAGCACGTGTGCAATCTGGCTGCAGTCTCCAGCACTGAAATAAAAAAGACTCAATTAAAATTTCAGGGAATATATGGAGCCAATATTTGGAATGGCATACACACTGGATGGATTAGCAACTGGTTATACACCACAGCAGGAAATATCAGAGACCTTAAAACCACAGTGATAAATGAGAGAATCTATCTAAAACACTCTGAAAGGCTGGTGTCAAAGGGCTAGAGCCGTGGCTCAATGGGTTAAGAGCATTCTCTCTTAGAAGCATGAAGACCTGAGTTTGAATCCTAGAGCCACCACAAAAAGCCAGGCTTGGGACTGGTGATAGATTACAGCAGTCATGTTGGATGGCTTTCAACTCTTCTGATCCTCTTGGGCACCTATTTTTACACACATACACACCAACACAGACACACACACACACAATTAATAATAAATGGTTTTAAAAAACCAGGCATGTGTGTCTCCCAATGCCCAGGAGTTTACCAGCCAGCCTCACTAAAAGACTCTGATGAGCTTCCGATGTGGTGAGAGACCCAGTCCCGAGGCGTCAAGGCAACGGGGAGATATCCATTGTACTTCTCTGATCTCCACATGTACACGTACAGATACACGTACCACACAGGTGCAAGAACCCCCTTCCCTGAAACAAAAGGTAACCCATAAAATGTACCAGCGCTCCAGCAGCCCTTCAAGAAGTCTCCCAATGCACAACTGGATTTCTACATGGGAATGTGGGGGAGAAAATATATTCGAAGTATAGTAGCTTTTGAGGCCAACCTGGCTTACAGGACATTCTGGCTGAAAAAATACCATTTTTTTTTTAATTAAGAAGATGAGGAGATGGGCAGTGGTGGCGCAGGCCTTTAATCCCAGCACCTGGGAGGCAGAGGCACGCAGATTTCTGAGTTCAAGGCCAGCCTGGTCTACAGAGTGAGTTCCAGGACAGCCAGGGCTACACAGAGAAACCCTGTCTCAAAAAAAAAAAAAAGAAAAAAGAAAAAAGAAAAAAGAAACAAAAAAAGAAAAAAAGAAGAGAAGGAGGGAAAGGAGGAAGATGAAGAAAAGTAAGAGGAGGAGGAGAAAAAGAAGAGAAGGAAGAAGAAGAAGAGGAAGAGGAGGAGGGAGAAAAGGAGGAGGAAAAGGAGGAGAAGCAGAAGCAGCAGCGACAGCAACTGGGGTAAAATACCTTAGTTAAGTGCTTGCTCTGCAAGCTTGAAGACCTGAGTTCAATCCTCAGCACCTACACTAAAAAGCAGCATGGCTGAGAGGCAGAAGACAGAGGCAGTGGGGTGGGTGTTACTGTGACGAGCCAGTGTGTGGCAGAGAAATGAGAAACAGAGAAGAGCCGTTTGTACGCTAGGGAGAGACAGAACTGGGGAACTGGGGACACTATGTCGGTGAAGAACAGCCTGGTGTGAGTAGCCTGTGATGCCACCTGAGACCAGGGTGATGTCTGGGCTGTGCTGCCACCAAGGGCAATGGCATTGCCACAGCAGGGGTCTGTGTCAATGTCCCTGAACCATGTTACCACCAAAAACCATTCGATACTCTGTGGTCTGGGCTGCTGCCTGGTGCCATGTTAATGTTCAAGGGCTGAGCTAGGCTAGCCACACCTCTCGCCTGGGTGGTGTGTGAGAGCTGGCGCTGGTGGCGTGGGTGCGGGAGAGCTAGCAGGGTAAACACTCAGGTACCACCCAGGCCCACATCCAGGGCTTTGAGTTGGCTACCCCAACATCCATCCTATTTATGAGTTGCATGTGAGGGAGCCTGTCCTGCAGAACCAAAGCTAGAGGATCCCCATGACACAGGGCAACAGCAGGATATCAAAGAGGAGACCTGGTGAGGATCCAGTATCCATGGTGGAGAGGAAGCCAGAGGCCTTGAACCAGCCCAGTGACTCATTGCAATGAACATTTGCAAGCAAAGCTGTCTGGGCAAAAGGGTGCACTGTGGAACACATTGTGTGACACACTGTGACACACCGCAGCTTTTGTAGTAAGATGATTTTCTGTTTTTCTTCTTTTTTTTTTTTTTTTGGTTTTTCGAGACAGAGTTTCTCTGTGTAGCCCTGGATGTCCTGGAACTCACTCTGTAGACCAGGCTGGCCTCGAACTCAGAAATCCGCCTGCCTCTGCCTCCCAAATGCTGGGATTAAAGGCGTGTGCCACCACTGCCTGGCATAAGATGATTTTCTTAATTTTTGTTTGTTTGTTTTCTTTTGGGAGGGAGGTTGGAAGGGTGGAGGGTAGGTGTGGAGGAAATGGAAGATGTGTGGAATTGAGGCGCATGTTGTGAAACTCACAAAGAATCAGAACAACAACAAATCCAGCTTAGACAGGCCTAGTGGTACACCTTTAGTCCCAGTACTTGGGAGGCAGAGGCAGGCATATCTCTGAGAGTCTGAGAGTTCAAAGTCAGTCTGGTCTACACAGTGAGGCTTTGTCTTTAAAAACAAACAAACAAACAAACAAACAAACAAACACAAAACTGCTGGATATGGTGACATGCTTACTATCCAGTGCTGGGAAGGCAGAGACAGGTGGATCCCCGGAGCTCATTGGCTGGCAAGTCTAGTCTAACTGGTGAGGCCCAGGTCCCAGTGAGAGATCTACCTCAGAAAAGCAAAACAGGACGGGAGCTGAGAAGCGACACCCAAGATTGACCCCAGGCTTCCAGTGCATGCGCAAACATGTGCATGGATGCCCAAACATAAACTCAAGACCCCTTCCAAATTTACAAAGAAGAAAAGAAGGAGGTGGAGGAACTCAGGCAGGAGGGAAATGGATTTTTCTTTCTGTTTTATTGGAAACAAGAAGCTTAAATGAACCCCAAAGAGAAGAAACCAGAAGAAAAGTATATCTGGACACAGTGTAGCCAATCTCCTGAAAGCCACATGGTAGTCTCAGTCGCCTGCTCAGGAGGCAACAGCTCCGGACTTAGACAAGAGTGACACTTTGTCTCCACTACTAAGTGGCTGATGACCTGAGGCTCTTGACCTTGAACTAAATGACCTACTTCCTTGTTCTCGGTTTCCTGTTTTATTAAATCAGTGGTTCTCATTATGGGTCGCGACCCCTTTGGGAAGGTGGAAAAACCCTTTTACAGGGTTTGCCTAAGATCATCAGAATATCAGGTATTTACATTACGTTAATAACAGCAGCAAGATTACAGTTATGGAGTAGCAGCAAAATAATTTTATGGTTGGGGGTTGACACAACGTGAGGAACTGTATTAAAGGGTCACAGCATCAGAAAGGTTGAGAACTACCATATTAAACACTTCTGAAATATCCAGTTGCCTGATCTTTTAAGTGGGCTAACACATAGCATCTCTCTCCTCAGGTTTTTCTTCTTAATATAATTGTATTTTATTTATTCTGGGTATATCCATATGTGTAGGGACCACTTGCAAAAAATCAGCTCCTTCTACCACGTGGGTCCTGAGGATTGAACTCAGGACATCAGACTTCATGGCAATGAACTTACCTGCTGAGCCATCTGGCCAGTCCCTCTTCAGATTTTTGTGAGAATTGGTACCAGAATATACAGGAAGAGTTGCATTCAGTGTTCGGAACACAGGACGCTCGCTGGTCCAGGCTCCCACAACTACTCACACATGCTTGAGTCTTTGTCTAAGGAGGAGAGACTTGGATGGCCTCAGGAATGGGGATCTAGGGGTAAAGGTGCTCAGGTTTGGCCTCTGCCTTGGGAGTCTTTCTGGAGAACCCCACGTGAGCCCAGATGAAGATTCTCCCATTTTTGGACAGAGTGAGCAGTCATTGAAATCTAAGAAGTGCCTGCTGAAATGTCCCTGCTGTGAGCTCTGCTGGGTGGATTAGCTGCCATTCCTTCTCCACCATTGAGCGGAGTCGCAAGCTAATAAATATTTCAGAATTGGCTGTATTCAATCCAGCCCTTGTCCCGTTTGACGTCTGTTCTCTCGGCTTTCAGAAGGAGACAGGTGCAAAGCATGAAAAGGGATTTAATTACTAAACATCCCCCCAACTCCTGATATGCAAACACGCGCTAGGCTGTCCACATACCTACTGTACAGGGTCATGCTTACCCCACGGCGCTCACCCTTGTGCAGACAGCCCTGGGCACACAGGTCCATGGCCTGTTAGTGTGAACATGCCAAGTATTCTGTCAGTACAGTGCTGTGCTCAGTTTTGCCCGGTGCACACAGCTCAAATGCCAGCCATACATAAGCACGTGGCACACACTTGTGTCCCAGTGTGACCATGGGTAACCTTGGGTGTCACTGGGACCAGGTTTGTAGTCAATGAGCCTGAGTGTATGTGACATATGCATTTGTAACATATGCCACACAGACATACAGGCAACTCAGTCATCTGTATACATGTGTTTCTTGGGAAAGCAAAATTCAAAGGCCTTGTCATCGTCCCCTGTGATTACCCTTCGCTACAGGAGAAAATGAGGTGGTTCATGGCTAGGCAAAAGCAAAGTGGGAATTTAGGATTTTCATCTTAAAAGTGGTTTTCCTTGACCCTTGAGGAGGTGCTCATAACGTACAAATGCACCTTCTATGCTAAGTGTCTTTCCCCTTGTGTCCCAGAGACTGTCGTGCATTTTACAATGTGAATTTATATCAAACTGTTGTGCACAGGCACACACACACACACACACACACACGCCATTCTGGTGGGAACCGCAGGTTCTGTCCTCCTCTCTGGGATCTTGCTGCCATCCTCTCAGGTGGCTGGGAACTCAAAGACCTGGCAAAAGTCTATATATTCCAAGTTGGCTATATATAGCCAGTGGAGAGTCAGTTTCTAGCCCTGATGTGAAGAGGGAATCATGCCTCTGGAACTGTGTCAGTGGTGACAGATGGATGTAGAGATGGTTGGGGGTGCAGAGGTGGTTGGGGGTGCAGACATAGAGATGCAGAGATGGCTGGGGTGTAGAGATAGCTGGGAAAGGCAAACAAAGGTGGGTAGACTTGCAGCCCCTCAGTTTTCTTAGCCACCTTCACGATTGGCCACAGGGCTAGGGGTCCAGGCAGAAGTGCTAGGTACTCATAGCCTGGGACATCTGAGAAGCCTGGGCAGCCGGCACCTGATCTGTGCTCTCCTCACACCTTGTTCATAATTGGCAGACATTCTTGAGGTCAGGTAGCACAACAGAACTGTTTCTTGTTCTGTACCAGGGCGCATTATCGAAGGGCCTGCTTCCCAGTAGGTTAAAATCAGCCCTTGGAGGCTAGCTAGTCTCAGGCTTCAGTAAGGCAGAGCCCAATCATGAACTTTTTTTTTTTCCAGGCAAAGCCATTGCAAACAGACAGGTTCTTGGGAGGTTTTCAAATAACCAATCAGTAGGTCCTATGGAAATATATGCAAATGAAAGATGCAAATCAGCACTGTGTCTTTTTGCATCTGCAACCAGCAGGGACCACCTGCCCTGGTGATCTCTTTTTCCCTTTGAGAGGAAGGAGGGGAGCTTTGAGTCTAGCACAGACAGGACATCTTCCGTCCCCAAGTCCTCTATGAACTAGCAGCCCCCTCCGGCTTTCACGCCTGGGAGTGAGGGAGTCCTCCTTCACCTGCCCCAGACTCAGCTAGTTCTGTCTACATTCAGCAAACCACACTCTCACACTCATGGTCATCCCAACACACACTTATATATACAAGAATGATCGTGTACCTTTTATATCCATTCCTTGCACAATCATTTACACCACTGTCTGCGTTCCTGACCTACTCATATGCTTGGAGACTCGTACAGTCAGCATTGTGCACACTCGTTCTTACACATCCATCTACACCCTCGTGTTTGTTCATATACATGTGTGTCCTTGCCTTTATTACTTCGTCCATCCCCACACCAGACCTGCCTATGCACACTTAACCCTGACTGTACACTTGTGTATCACCCAGGTCCCTAAGAGAGGCAAAAGGTGTCCTGAGAGAGCCATCTTTCAGAAGGCTGCCCAGGGGGGCTGGCGGTCAGACTCATAGCTAGTTTGCTGTGGGTTTTCCTGATTGGGGGGGGGGGTGCACCACAAGCAGCCGTGCCAGCCTCTGGGCTGGGCGGGAGGTGCTTTGGGATAATGCCTCCCTCAGGAAGCCGTAATTGAGGGGTAGTGAATTAGATAATCAACACCGCCAGGAAGTGGGGATGTGCCCGGGTTGCCTTTGTTTCTAGAATGAGCATACCACAATGCCACGCTGTGCAGGGGAAGAAAGGGAGGGGACCTAGTCAGGCTGGGAGCAGGAATTCCCTTCCCCATCATCTGCTGTCTGGTCACACCCACAACAGAGTAAGCTGGACATCATTAGGCTCCAGGCTCCAACGGGAAGGTTCTTGGAGCCTGTTGGACACTGGAGGGGTCCGGGAGATGCCTGGTTATTCTGTTACTGTGTACTCTCCCAGTGTATAGCAGAGGCTTCACAGTACTCAGGAATGAGATGGGCTTGAGTTCAAATCCTACCTCCTCTATTTTTTCTGTATAAACTCTTTGAGTCCCCAACCATTTCCCATGACCCTTCCTGCAGGTCAGATACCCCTGTGAGTGTCACCAAATACTAATAATTATATTTGCCAACACAATGACCTTGGACACCCCCCGCCCCCATGTCAGGTGGAGAAGTCTTTAGTACAGTCTTGCCAAGTCTTTCTACCAACTCCATGAAGTCAGGCCTCTGGTCATTACTCCTATTTATAGATGACTGAACTCAGGCGTGGGCAGTCATTCAAATACCTGGGGCTGTGCTCTAGGAAGAGACAAATCCTGAGTTTGAACCCAGATAGCATGCAGGACCCATGGGTCCCAGGCTACGTAATATCCCATCACCCTCCAAATGAAGTTATAGCAGAGGCATGCAAGAGAACAGCCACCCTTCCTGGCATGTCTTTGGCCTCACGTTTCTTTCCTCTAAGCATGCTACCACAGGCTCCCTCACTCCTGAGCACTGCTCTCCAACAGGGCTCTGGCAGGGAGTTGTGGGGTGCACTGGATATTAGGAAGTTCGCACACAGACTTCCAACATGATCTCTGTGACTGTGTTCTCAGGCCTTGGTCAGGAGGCATGGACAGAAGGACTTCATCACCACCCCTGTCCCTGACAAGGCAGTGACTGGCACTCTACATTCACTTAGTCCCGATTCCCACTGCATTCCCACTCGGGTCAGGGATGATGTACGCTTCTCCAGGCCTCAGTTTCCCCTTGTAACACAAGCAGCTAGGATTCTCTCCTGTCCTTTCTCCGGTCTCCCATTTCCATCACCACAGATCCCTGAAGCCTTGAGGCCAAGATCAGAGTCCCTAGGACTCAGCTGGGCTGAGCCTACGCTGGTGAGGGAACATGTTCCTTCTCCAGGTCTCCGTCCTACTTTCTGTGGGGGTACTGGATGGAGGATAAAATACAGTCAGGGTGAAGGAAATAGACACCCAACAGCCTCCTCCCCCCAGAAGGTATCTAAAAGGCCCCCAGAACAGAAGGCACTCGGGCAGAACTTCTCAGTGTAAAGTGGTATTCCCAGAGACTGCTGGAAACCCACTGGCATGATATGTGGGTAGTGTGATCACCCTATGCTGGGCAGTGTGAACACCTAATGCTGGGCAGTGTGATCACCCTATGCTGGGCAGTGTGAACACCTTATGCTGGGCAGTGTGATCACCCTATGCTGGGCAGTGTGAACACCTTATGCTGGGCAGTGTGATCACCCTATGCTGGGCAGTGTGAACACCTTATGCTGGGCAGTGTGAACACCCTATGCTGAGCAGTGTGAACACCTTATGCTGGGCAGTGTGGACACCCTATGCTGAGCAGTGTGAACACCCTATGCTGGGCAGTGTGAACACCCTATGCTGGGCAGTGTGAACACCCTGTGCTGAGTGGACCACCTCATTCTAGTCCCAACTGCAGCCCACAAAGCAGGGCTCCTTGCCACCTACCTGTTGGCCGCTCTGCCTGGCATACTTGGTCTCTTCTGAGACTACTGGCTTTTCTCAGGCTGTAGCCCCCTTTGACTTACCTGCTCTATTACTACAGGGGGCGTGGGAGGAGACATGCAGAGAGATCCTGGGAGTCGTTGGAATGAGGGATGGCTCTAGAGTCCAGCCCTCCTATGATCCCCCAGCTGAGAAGCCCACAGGCACCTCCCCCAACCAAGCCAGGTCCTGTGTCCCTCTCTAGGGGGTGGTAGGCTGTCAGTATGCCCACCTACTCTGGGGCCAGAGGCGAGGGAGGGGGAAGGGCCACGGGCCTGGGAGGAGCCTGGCTGTTCCCCTCTGCCCCTCTAGAGATCCTGCTCCCAACCCTAGACTGGAAACCTGACACCCGGAGGCCCATCTGCTCACTGCCCTCAGTTCACAGCCCCTGGAGGCCTCCGTGCCAGAGGCAGCCGAGCCGTGATTGTTCCCTTCTGAATGGGCAGGCCTGGTGCCCACACCAGGTGCACCATTGTGATGGTCTTGACACCTGCCTGGCGGGTCGCAGGGCCCCGCAAGCATGAGGATCCTAGCCTGGCTGAGAAGAGCTGCCTACCAGCGTCCTGGAGTGGAGCGAGGGAGTTCCAAGTCCCTGGTGCTCTCTCGGGGTTAAGTACCCCAATCACACACTGAATCTCTGTTTGCCAGAATGAAGGGGGTGCTTTGTCCCCTCTTCTACTCACGGTTTGAGCCCCGATAGAGGGAGGGTGGGGTGCAGCCTCAATTTCTTGACTGTAAAATGGGAATAAGAGAGGAAGCCACCAAAATGAGCAGCTGGAAGATCAAAAGCCACACTGAGCGATGGGGAAAAGCAGTTACTAGAATTCAGACTTGCAGTATGCAGGCAGGGGCCTCGGGGAGCTGGGCTCAGCCCCACAGGCCCGCCCAGAGCCCTGGCTGCCCCCCTGCCTGCCTCCCCTTGCCCGGCCTCCCGCCCCGCTCTATGAAAATTTAATGCCGGGTAATGACAGTCTGGGCTAATGAAAGAGGCTTCTCTTCTGGCAAAAAGAGAAAAACAAACAAAAATCAACAACCTGCAAGGGGGCATTAACTTTTCATGAGCTCTCTCCCCAGTGACACCCCGCCCCGGCTCACCCCGGGCAGCGCCAAGCCCCCTCCTTCCCTATTTCTCTCTCAGGAGCCCGGCTGGGCTGACAGAGTGAGGACGCAGCTGGAGGGGTCCTGATTCTTTGAGAATCGTCTTCTTGGGGTTTCTTTGTGGGACACCTGCCAGTTTTAGGAAAGAGGGAACTCTAAGGGTTTTGGGGGAGCTTCCGTGGAGGGCTCTGGGGTGGAGTACTAGCGCTGGGCAGCAGGTGGGGGTGGATGCAGTCCAGAGCTCGTGAGAGAGGGAGGGATGAGGTCAGGAGTCCTGTCCCTGTCCGCCTGCCCCAGCCTCAACAACCTGCAATGAGCCCCCCCCCCCAATCCTAGCTCCCCCGTGCCTGACTGCAAATGGCTAGAGAAAAGGGCCTGAAGGGGGACGCTCTTTTCCTCTCTTTGTGGTGTCCTGGAGAGCCATTGGCTGCTGCCTCTGATACCCTGAGAGATGCGACAATTAATTTTCTTTTAATCAAGGTCGGATGAAGTAAATCGGCGCGGCTGTGCAGCCCTTCATTTTCTGTTTTTGCAGTGGTGCAAAACAAATATGATCAAATTATACTCCTTCTCACCTTATTGAATTAGGAAGCATGACTGATCAGAGGGAGTGGAGATCTACTATACCATGTAGAGACCCCCCTTTCCCTGACCCAGCTTCCATCTCTCTGGGGTCACCGGGACTTAGGGACCCCTGGGGAATATCAGAGAACAGTACTCAGTGTAGTGGGTGCTCAGCAAAGGCCTGCGGATGAATGAATGAATGAATGAATGAGTTAATGAATGATGCAGTGATAACCTTGGGTTCTTTTTGGTTTTTTAATATTTTAGTGTGTGTGTGTGTGTGTGTGTGTGTGTTCAAGTATGTGCATGTAGTGACATCTTTCTAGGTCAGAGAACAACTTTTGGGAGTTCTCTCCACCCATGTGAGTTCTGGGAACTGAACTAAGTGGTTAGGCAGAGCCTCTCTGCCAACCTTCCACCATTGCTATGGAGGTGGGTAGGGTCTCTTTGCTGCTGCACTGGTGTTTGCTTTATCACTGTTCCTGTGATAAAGAGCTCTGGAAAGGGTTTGCTTCAGCTTGTACTTCCAGGTCCCGCCGTCTGTCACCAAGAGAAGTCAATGAACTCCAGCAGGAATTGGAGCATAATCCAGGAAGTGTTGCATACTGGCTGGTTATCTGGCTTGTGCCCAGTTAGCTTTCTTACACAACCCAGACCCACCTGCCTGGGGATGGTGCCACCCACAGTGGGCTTGGCCTTTCCCCATCAGTCATAAGTCAAGACATCCTCTCACTAAAGTGGCCACAGGCCCATCTGATCTGGGAAGTTCCTCAATTGAGGTTTGCTTTTCCAAGATTGACTCTAAGGTTACATAAAACCAACAAGCACAGATGGGTGCTTCAGGCTCACTGGCCTGCTAGCTTCTGGGGGTTTCACCTACCACTGTCTGCCATCTCATTGTAGGATTGCTGGGGTTACAGGCATGTACCATAGTGTCCAGATTTTGCAAAAGTCTCAGGGATTTGAACTCAGGTTCTTAGGCTAGCTCAACAGACACCATTCAGTCACTCATTCATCTACCTCTCACTTTTCTGAGACAGAGCCTCATATAGCCCAGGCTGGCCTCAAACATGTGTCTGAGGATGTTCTTGAACTCCTGATCTTCCTGCTTCTGTCTCCCCAGGGCCGGGATTACAGGAGGGAGCTTCTATGCTCAGTTCATGGAGTGCATACTAGGCAAGCCTTCTGCCAGATGAGGCAGCCATTGAGGAGACATTTGGGAGAATCTTAAAAGGTAAATCAGCATTGGCCCAGAGACCTCAGGGAGACAGCTGCCAAGGTCCTCTAAGACTAGAGCTTGGCTAGAAGGAGAGTCACCTGGATCCAGGTCTCGGCTTCATCCTAAGACATATTAGGTTTTTTTTTGTCACCCACCTTAAACTGAGGATGAGCCTGTCAATCAAGCCAGAGCTAGATGAGGTACCAGTGTACGGAGATGACCTCATACAGTAGGCGAGCATCACCCGTCACCTGGCACCATCACCTTTTATTAACGTGTTTGTTTCTGATACAAAAAGCAGTTGGGCTGGGTTGGAAGAGGCCTTGAGTATTGTGCCCAGAAGAAGATGGCTTTCTCACCCTGTGGTAGACTGTGGTACTCGGAGCAGGGCAGGCAATGGAGGTATCTACATACAAAGTTGTCTCGCAGAGGCCAGGAGACAGGGAAGGACCCCTGATCATCCTGTTCTATAGTGAAGTCTTTCTAGAGGCTTTCTAACCCAGGGCTTCATCCTTCTATGTGAGCCTCTGCCTACCTCTAGGTTACAGAGGGGGCCCTCTGATGTGTGGCACTAAGGGTGTGTGGGAATATTCTGCCTCTGTACAGTGGTCGGAATTCTGCCCTCTGCGGTGGGGGAGGGGTCGCTGATAACACACCTGGTCATTGTTCTTTGGAAGGTTTCAGCATTGCTCATCACACACGATGATAAATCTCAGGAAGAAGCATGCAACGTGATACCTGCACACGGGCACATACACACTCATAGAGAAAGAAGGCACAGGAAGATTAGGGGAAGGGAGTGGAAACCTCCAGAAGCAAAGCTGTTAACCCAGGGCTTAGATGGAGACAATCAATTTAGACAACACACTGAACCAGCATGGGGGACTTGGAAGAGGCCAAGCATTTCTGATTTGGGGGCGGGGGGGGGGATCCACAGTGAAGGCAAAGAGGAAGGGAGTTTATCTGGAAGGCTCAGGGCTGAGGTGGGTCCCTAGGGCATATGGGCAGATGGATCCATTTGTTGCTCCAGAGAGTGAGGCCTGTAAGAATATGTCCTCAACTCTGGTATCCATAAACCTCTGGGAAGGCCCTCTGAGTACACCAGGGCCCACCCAGGCCCATAGAAATCTCTGGAGTGGATAATAAAATCCAAGGCTCACGCCGGGCAGTGGTGGCGCACACCTTTAATCCCAGCCCTTGGGAGGCAGAGACAGGTGGATTTCTGAGTTCGAGGCCAGCCTGGTGTACAGAGTGAGTTCCAGGACAGCCAGGGCTATATAGAGAAACCCTGTCTCGAAAAACAAACAAAACAAAAAACAACAAAAACAACAACAAAAGAAAAGAAAGAAAAAAGAAAGAAAGAAAGAAAGAAAGAAAGAAAGAGAAAAAGAAAAAAAGAAAGTCCAAGGCTGCCGGGCGGTGGTGGCGCACGCCTTTAATCCCAGCACTCGGGAGGCAGAGGCAGGCGGATTTCTGAGTTCGAGGCCAGCCTGGTCTACAGAGTGAGTTCCAGGACAGCCTGGGCTATACAGAGAAACCCTGTCTCGAAAAACCAAAAAAAAAAAAAAAAGAAAGT
>NW_021620991.1:6887069-6888319 GCF_004785775.1 Grammomys surdaster | reverse complement strand
GGGCTATACAGAGAAACCCTGTCTCGAAAAACCAAAAAAAAAAAAAAAGAAAGTCCAAGGCTCATGCTGTATGCCGGGAGTAGACTGGGCACCTGTTGTGAGAGGCAGGCTCTGGGGTTCCCAGGTCTCTTATGTTGGGATCTTGTGACCTCCAGCGTCTCCCAGACCTTGCTATGTGACCCCAGCAAATTCCTCTATCCTCCTGGGCCTTTCCTGCCTCAAGGGAGTCAGTTGACTGACTCTGTGTCCTCATCCCGGGCTAGGGTGTGACAAGAGTCCTGGGGCAGATGAGTGACCCTGGGCATCGCTCCGTAACCTCCCTGGCTTGTGCTTGCCGTGCCCGTGGGCCTGTGCCATACACAGCCTGTGGGACCAGTCTCTGGGTGGGGGACTTCTCTTCACACCTGAGTCATCGCTCCCAAGGTGCAACAGTGACCCAGATAGGGCAAGATCATGACATATGTTTATCTCTGCCATCTTCCCAGTACCTCCCCCTTCCCTTCCTCTTCCTGCCCTCCTCCTCAAGCCAATGGGTGTGACACCCTGACCTTCCTCCTCAGCCCCAAATCTCTCCTGTGCTAAACAAGGTCCTCTGCCTAGGCTTTCTGTCTTCTTCTCTGCTCATTGACACGAGTCATAGCCACCACTAATTGAAGGCTGACCAATTACCAGACGCTTTGCATATATTATGTTGAATCCATTTGCTGGACTGATTGTTTTTATTATTCCCATTTTACAGATGCCAAAAAGAAGGCTAAGAGTTGAGTGGCTTGCCCAAGGTTAGGACTAGGAGTGAGTATACGGGGTGGCACAGATGCCAATGCTTATTACCCTCCCATAATGCTTTGTTCCCTCCCATCCTAACTTCCCAGGGGTCCTTCCTGGTGGCTCTCAGAGCCGCTTGCCCCAAGGACCTCTGCCTGTTTCCCACTTGCCCCAGATCCCAGCTCATGCCACTCATTCAACCAACTAGTTCAACTTCCCAGGACCTTGTGAAACTGGGCAGAGGACTGGTCCGGAGATCAGGCCAGAGGAGGTGAGAAGCCTCCAGCGTGAGGCTCAATCTGCTCCAGAATAGAATAGGGACAGGGCTAGAGCTGTGCCCACTACCAGCTGCTGTCCTCCCCAGACAGGGCTGGGGACTCCTGCATGGAAGTAATGCACAGGGGAGAGGGAGGGGGAGAAGGGAGAGGAGGGTGTAGGGGCACCCAGCAGGGAGGGGAAGGGGGAGACGGACGGGGGGGGGGCGG
>NW_021620991.1:6811835-6886669 GCF_004785775.1 Grammomys surdaster | reverse complement strand
GAGGGGGAGGGTGAGAAGGGAGGGGAAGGGGGAGGGGGAGGGGGAGGGTGAGAAGGGAGAGGAGGGTGCAGGAGCACCCAGCTGGTGAGCAGCGATCCTTCCTTATCCTGCATCAGCGCATCCTCCTGCCTCCCCAGGCTGGAGTTTCATGGCTTGGCTCACTTTCACCCTGGTCTTTGATCACTTCAGGCTTGAACAGTTGGGCCAGGGAGTCCTGGGGTTGGGAGGGGCTGGGAAGACTGGATCCCTAGGTGAGGCCCCTCCTCTGTCTCCCCTGCCATCAGATGAGATGCTCTGGCAATGAGGACCCAGCCAGAGCATGGCCTCTGGCCTCCTCTTGGGTTTATCCCCATGACTGCCTTCCAAATGGAAACAACTTTGCTGAGTTATTTCCTCATCTGTGTCTGTTGCATGAGAACTAGGCAACACAAGAGAGGCAGTGACAATCTGTGCAAAGATCTCTTCTGGTTCTGTGGACAGGAGCCCTCTGTCCCTGTCGCTGGGTCTAAGCTTCTCCCTCCAGTGTGTTTTGAATGTTTCTCTCTGCCACCCACCACCTTAAAAGCTGTGTCTGGGGATCACGTATGGCTCCTGAAGCTTCCACTACTTCCCGCTCTGAAGCTGTTTCCAGCTTTGTGGTCAGTAGCTGTCCCTTTTTGAGTCTCCTCTCCAGGTTCTTCCGGCAAGGGCCATCTCAGGGCCATCTCGGCTCACCAGGCCGTGAGCTGCTGTGAGTAGCCAGAAGGCTTGCTGCTGTAGAGGAAACCTGGGTGGGATTTCAAGGCACCCAGGCTCGTACATTGCCCTGCGTGTGCCGACCATGCAGACCGGACTAACCTCTTCACCCTGCAAACCTCAGTTTTCCAATGATAATGCAGGGGGGAGATTAGACACCTGCTCGGCAGGGCTACTGTGAGGAAGCCAGGGGCTCAGGGGATGAGTCTGCTCAGTACTCATCCTGGGCAGGAGAAGGAGGGTGTGTCTGGGTAGGGTGAGGCAGGCAGCCTGAGCCATGGTGGGAGGGGCTCTGCAGGATTCCTTCATCCTCACAACCTTGCCTCTCCTCCGCCATCTCTTCATGCCGAGGACAGGACAGAACCCAGGGCCTCAGGCACTCGAGGCCGTTGCTCTACCACTGAGCCGTTCCTCCAGTTCCCATCTGATTTTTGTTCCACACTTCAAAACTCACACCCTGGCTCAGTGGAAAAAATACTTGCTGGGGAAGTGTGGAGAGTTGGGTTCAAATCTCTAGAACCTTCTTAAAAAGTCAAGCATGCCCACAGACCTGTAACCCCAGCACTGTGAGAGGCAGAAGAGAAGGCCTGAGGGTGTGGAGGCTGCTGGCTTGGCTCTGGGTGCATTGAGCACCCTGTCTTCTAGGATAAAGAGAATCCTAGAAGAGGACCCCCCACATACTCCTCAGGTCTACACAGATACGTATGGGCACACACAAACACATGCACACACACATCCACACACACATCATACACATATATACACACATACACACATACCACACACACATATGCACACACATACACACCACATATGCACACATACACCCATACACACCATAACCATACACTACACTACACGACACAACACATCACACACATACACACAAATACACACACCACATACACATATATCATAACATATACACACACCACACACACACCACATACACACATACCACATACGCACATACCATACACGCACATACACACACGCACATACATACCATACACCACACGTGTACACACATACCATACACACACACCACACGTGTACACACATACCATACACACACACCACACACACCATACCCATACACACGTATGCACACACATACACTCACACAAAATTGTGGCAGAACGAAAGAACACACCCAGGATCTAAGATGCACACATAGTTAGTTCCCTGATGATCGGACTCCATGAGTTAACCACTGTGAACATTTTCTGGTCATGGGGAGGCCTAAAGAAAGGGTTCTGGATCCAGTCATTAGTCAGTAGGACTTAAGTTAGATCTGGAAGGGACTGTCCCACCTAGGAGGGTCAGCACCCCTTCATCAGGTGATGGAGGAAATTGGAGGAGAGATGCTGACATGGTCTCCAGCTGGGGTCCTTGGGGTGCTCCTTGGGGTCATGAGGGTGGAAGAGCATGAACAAGTAGGGGTCGGTGGCTCTTAGGATGACTCTTCAGGTAGGAGGGGACAAGGAAGGGAGAGAAAGGGGTCAGGAAGCCACTACTGTGAAGCGGTGTGTGGGGTAGGGGTGAAGGCCGGTGGAAGAAAGAAGATGGTCTTGAAAATGCGCATGTCAGCAATGGGCAGCCCGGCCAACACTGTAGCTGCCAGGCAGGCAGGCACTTTGAGGGTGAGCGGAGGGAGAGGGCCAAAGAGCTGAGTTGAGTTATAAATCTTCGGTAGGACCAACTCCCACCCCCAAGAACTCGATCTCCTCCCACCGTTCTTGAGGGGACCCTGTGTCTAGGGGTTCCTCTGTTGCTCTTCCTCACCCCCACACTGTGACCATCTCCCCAGGAATGTCCTTCATCGGGCCCTCGGGGTTCATGTCACCCCACGGAGCGCGGGCTCTGTGCCACTGTACACTTCGGAGAATCATTAGCAGAAGTCATTAGCTAGAATACAGCCTCCTTCATAAATCTCTCCTGCACCTGGATCGTTCGTCCGCGCCTAATTTCCATCTCCCGAGCTTTATGATTTGTCCCTCGTTTGATGAGCGTTTCTCCCATCAATTGTGCTGTAAGTGCTTGCAGAGAGAGACCCCTCGCACTGACCCCATCTCTGACAGACGGGGTTCGAGCTTCTTATTCTGCGTGCAGGGGAGAGGGGACTTCACAGCCCCCTCCCTGCTTGTCCCTCAAAGGGCAGCTTAAAGACACTGTGTTCCCAGACTCCCTTGGGGATGGGAGGCAGAGCTGGATCCAGCAGCCTAGATGCTAGGGGAAGGAGGAAGGTGGGAAGGGCCTGTGGCTGGGAGTGGGACTTGGTTTCTATGTCTGTCCCAACTCACTAATTAACTTCAAACATGTTACCTTTTTATCTCTGAGCCTCAGTTTCCTTATCTGACACACACCCGTGCTGCGTTGCTCCTTTTTCTTGGTTATTCTGAGAGTTGAGGTCTTGTTTGTCCGTTTGCTCTGTGGTGCGTTGGCGCATGCTCACTAAAGCACCCAAGGCTGCTCCCACCGCTGTTCCGAGAGGGAAAGAACGAACAGAGACACGCACATCTGTGTTGCTGGGAGCCTTGGTGGTTCACAGCTGGGGCCTATGTGCTCGGAAAGATGTGGCTTTGATTGGATCTTGAATCTACCATTGAGGAACAATATGAGCTTGTACAAAGCCACTTGACCTCCTGGAGGCTTGGTTTCTTCAGAATAAATGTGTGTGTGCACATGTGCCCATATTTTGTCATGGTAATATTCAGAGAGGATCTATCACACTCCTTGAGCATGTTGCCAAGTAGACAGTGACTATTAAGGAAGATACAGGAAGAGCAGAAATGAGGGGCCAAGCTTCCTGCCTGGGAGGCGGTGTTCTAAGCCTTGTTCTGTTGCCTAAAAGCCTTGGGAATGTCAGATGCACCCCAGCTGAGAGGAAGCAGGACCCGGTTTCCCTCTCCTACCAAGGAAGAGTATGAGCACCCAAGGAGGTTCCTGACTCGAGGTGAGGGTGCCGAGTCCTGGAAATTGGGAGAACCTCCCAGTCCTACTCTCTGGAGGCAAAACTGCCAATCTGGAGCTTTCTCCAGCTGTGATGCATGTACCTCTGGACGTGGGGACATGAAGTTCAGCCCCACCACCCACAGAAGGGTGCTGGGAGAAACCAGTCTCTCTCGAGGCACTCTTGAGGTGGTTGGAACTGGGGGTGTGGCTGGCAAAGGTGCCAAATGCCCCATCAGAACTCCTGGCAGGGGCGAGGGTCATCAGCAGAGGAAGTGTGGAAAGGAACACCTATTTTAATGTTCGGGGACTGGTCCTTTACCTGGAGGGCAGGGGCGGAGCAGGGCCAGCCCATGATCATCTCTCCTGGCATTTGTAGAGGTGTCCTTAATTTGCACCGTGGGAGGCCGGGGAGCCTGCCAGTTGGGTATATAAGTCATGTGGCTTCAGGCAAGATACTTGACCTCTCTGGGCCTCAGTTTCCTCCCTTAAAAAAAATGGATAATAAATCTCACAGGCTTCGTATGGTAGTTGGCAGAACTAATTATACCCCTCTTACTACGGCGCCTGGCACACACGGGAAACACTCGGTAAATGACTGCTTGTCATTGGCCCAAGATCTGTGCTTGTCATGACATACTTCATTTTAATACCACCTACTTATCCAGGGTAGGATATTTATGTTCACTTTTTTCACTAATTAGAGAGGTTTCTGTAATCAATTTACACCCATTTTAAAGGTAGAAAAAATGAAGTCCCAAGGCTGCCCAGAACTGAACACAGTTCCCAGGAGTAGCTGGGATGAGAGTCCAGGCCTGCCTCCCTTTCTCACCATTCTGCCTGGGCAGACCCTGAATTCCCAGGAGCTAAAAACAAAAGATCCAGGATTTGGATTCGTCAACAAACTCCCACGGGCTGACTCACCAGAGCCTGGGATCTGCCCCAGCACATCGCCACCCCCTTCAAGCCTGGCAGCAGCTGCCCTGCTGACCTGAGGGCCTGGGACAGGGGTGCAGGGAAGGAGGGGGCACTGGAGAGAGGGAGGTAATTCACCAGCTCGGTCCACCTGGCCTTGGGAAGCTGACCCATCTCTTCCTTGAGCTCCCTATCTCTGAGGGTGTGGACCTGAGGGTTCTCCCAGACAGGAGTGCCCTCCTCTGGGACAGGAGCATGGAACTGGGGGTGGGAGAGAGATGTGGGGCCCGGCGCCACGGGCTGGAAGCAGCTTGCAGATTTTACAGGTCATATTATCTTTTATGGGCATCCTAAAAAGAATGTCAGGCCCTGGAGAGCTCTCTCTCTCTCTCTCTCTCTCTCTCTCTCTCTCTCTCTCTCTCTCTCTCTCTCTCTCTCTCTCTCTCTCTCTGACTTTCATCACTGCAGACACCATTGAAAGATCAATGGTCTCCTACACCACCCTACTAGGAGCTGTCACTGTCCCCGGTGAGTGTGGGGTCCCAAGGGTGGTTGGGTGCTTCTCTGTGGGGTTGCCTGGTGAGCAGGAGTGATAGGCAGGTTGGGAAGGGCTCATGTCTTCCCCGTTTAGGCAGTTCACTGATATCAGATTCCATCTGGAGCAGCCCCCTGCCTCCACCCCGCCCGGCCCCATGAAGTCAACGCTGGAGGTTAACTTGGTGTCAACACTTCTATCTGTTCAAGCTTGAGGTGATACTAGGTCCCCATGGGGATCCTGATCGTAGTCACCCTCTTCACCCTTCCCCTCAGAGCCCCAAATTCCACCTCCCAAAAGGACCAGCTCTGGGATCCTCAAAAACCAGCTTCAGAACCCAGAAATTCTGTCTCAGCAGCCTCGCCACTCTGAGACCCTTCAGACCTCACTCATCTCTAGTGCCCTGTATTTGGGGCTTGGGTTCATTACCTGGAAGGAAAACACCATTTACAAACAAATAGGAGAAAGATCTAGAAGACAAGAGTATCTGTGGATCAAGAGCAGTCTAGCTGAGTGAAGACACACCTACAGTCTACTTCCATGACGGGTGGCTGAAGGCGTTTACTCCCGGTCCTGGCCCTAACGCTTAACCCCACAGCCTCAGTTTCCCCAGGTGGACAATGGGCACAATGGAAGTCCCAATCTTGTAAGGTGATTGGTAGAAATTGCTGAGTTTCTCCAGCATGGCACACAGTAAATGCTCAATAAATGTCCATGATGGTAGTTCATCTTGCTGCTCACGTCAGAATGCTGTCTATCCCAGGGGACTCTAGGAAGAGAGGTTTCAGGCTGACACTGCAGCAAGAGTCACTGAGGTGATACACCAGGAAGAACTGGAGGCACCCATACTGGGGTAAGGGGACAGGGGTGTGACAGCTCTGATGGGGTTAAGAAAGAAGAGCGACTGACTAGCCAAGAAAGCAAGTGACGCCCAGGAAAATTAGGCAGCGGGCCTAATGAAAACCAGGCAGCCGGCCAAGGGAGCAATGTGACCTTCCTCCTGCTTTTTCTTACTTTGGAGCCTGGGGCAGGATGGGGCAGGGTCTTCTATTCACCTAGGATTCAGGCTGGACAGTCTGTGAGGACTATGTCGGGGAGGGGGCCGGGAGGGAGGACAAGGTGTGCTGAGGCAAGGGACCTGTGGGGGTGGTGTCGACTGGACGAGCTGGGCAGTCAGCTGTAGCCTCAGTCAGATAGGCTGTAGGGCCTCCTGGGTTTCTGGAGAAGTTCTGATACACATCTGTCGTTTTCTGTAGGAACCGAGGAAGCATCAGAGGGGTGCTGTGGCCCCCCCGGGGGGTGAAAAGAGAGAACCAGTCCCACAGAGTTGTCCTCTGACCCCTACGTGAGTCCCTTGGTATGCACAACCCCACATACAACATCACATACATGCAGTGATAATAAATCACATGTAGGGAACACACTTCATTTAAGTTTAATATGTTACCGCAGGGCTGGGATCAGTAGGCCCCTGGAGATTCACTGGAGGCCCTGGATTCAATCCCGAGCACCCCAAAACAAAATAAAAGTCAGGGATGATGGGACATGTCTATGATTCCCCAGCAGGAAGATAAAGAGTTCAAGACCAGCTTGAACTATAAGGTTTGAGGTCAGCTAGGGCTGTATGGCAAAACCCTGTTTCAAAAAATAAAACAAGCCGGGCGGTGGTAGTGCATACCTTTAATCCCAGCACTTGGGAGGCAGAGGCAGGTGGATTTCTGAGTTCGAGGCCAGCCTGGTCTACAGAGTGAGTTCCAGGACAGCCAGGACTACACAGAGAAACTCTGTCTCGAAAAACAACAAAAAAACAAAAAAACAAAAAAAAATAAAATAAAACTAAACATTAAGAAATAACAAAAATAAAATTTAAAATTCTGTGGGCTGGGGAGATGTCTCAGTAGATAAAGTATCTGCTGTGTAGGCGTGAGGGCCTGAGTTTGGATACCCAGAATCCGTGTACAACCAAGCATGGGGCTGGAGAGAGCTCTGCTGTTAAGAGCACAAACTGTTCCTGGGTGGACCCAAGTTCGGTTCTCAGCACCCTTGTGGATGGCTCATAACCACCTGTAATTGCAGTTCCAGGGAGATCTGGTACCTCTGACTTCCATAGGGACTGTACTTGTGTGCACATGGCCACACGTAGATACACATAGAGACACACATAATTAAAATAAACAAGCAAAAACCCAGAGCTTGGCAGGGCACATCTGTAATCCCAGATGTGAGCTAGCTAGCCTGGCATGTGCCCACACCAAAACAAAGAGTCTCTGTCTTATGGCGGAAGGTGAGAAAGACTGACAGCCCAGGGTGCCCTCTGACCTCCATACATGTGCTGTGCACACACACAAAGATAAAAATAAAATTCCTGACATGCAATCCCATAATAGATTATGTTGCTTAAATAAAAGGCACATACCTTGGGATGACGTGTCAGCTTGATCCTGTGGTTTCATCTTCCTTAGGGATGTGGCAATATCTTCCCAGGGTGGGAGGGGCAGCTCCCTCAGCTAGGGCAGCTCAGAGCCCAGGGATCCATACTGGACTTCAGGCTCTCAAGGTCACTAGTGCATTGATATTACCTAGAACATAGGTATTGAGTGAGGAGGGCGGGGGGAGAAGGAAGGAAGGAAGGAAGGAAGGAAGGGAGGGAGGGAGGGAGGGAGGGAGGGAAGAAGGGAGCAAGCTTTTCTAAGGAAATAGTATTCCAGCTGAGGTTGGTAGGAGAGACATTAAACAGACAGAGAAGAGGTAAGCCCTTGGGTCAGAGTGGGCAGCCCACATGAAGGTTCTGAGGCAGGAAGAGCCCAGAGCATTGACGAACTGAAAAAGATAATATTCCAGCAGCTGCAAGATTGACGTGGGAACACCGTGAGTTCAAAGACAACCTGAGCTGTGGAGAGAAACACCATCTTAAGAAGAGAAGGAGAGTTGACTCGGGTGCTTTCTAGTTGTGTTAACTGGGACAAGTTACCGGTTCACTCTGAGCCTTGTTTCCCCGATCTGTCAAATGGGCTAACGATAGCCCTACCTCACTGAAACAGAGAGCGCCTAGAGTCGATGCATAGTGCCTAGGCCTTGGCTATTCAGTGGTTCTGAGGTGATAACACAGATTGTTGTGGTTACTGCTGTTCCCAGTGACTTCCCTGCTTTATGTCACACCGCATGCTCTGTCCCCAACCCAGGCCAAGCTGCAATCCAGAGTGTCCCCTCCTGTCACACCACTCTTGAAGGTCAGACCTCCCGAAGGTTATCTCTGGTTTTCACTGGATTCCATGAAGTTGCACAGGTCATAGTCTGGGGCTTGAAAGTGTTGCTTTTTATAGCCTTCTCTGATGGCAAGGATGCCTGTGAGGCCTGTCGCAGAGTAGAATTGCTGTAGGGCCAGTGACACCTCTGGGGGCTTGGGGCCCCTGAGTCACACTGGCCTGACACCCTAGCAATCTCTTAGTCAGGCTTCTAGCTCTGCTGGAGTGCCAGGGACGCCAACTACCGAGGGAACACTGTGCTGGATAGACAGCAGGGACCTCCAGGGTCCCACTTTGGGAGGGGCAAACTATTATCCCACGTCAGACCTTGACTCTTACATATATAACGTGGGACTGTGGAATCTCAGCGTCTCATAGTATAAAGTTTGAGGGCATAAGTCAGAGAACAGGGCTGGAGTCAGCCAGCAACCGTCATTAGCTATCCAGTGACAGCAGGGGGTGGGGGAGGGGAAGACATACTAGACAACAAGTGTCCTGGGGTTGGGTGGTGGCTCCACTGTGCAAATCTAAGGGCCTGCGTTCAATCTCCAGGACATGTTGCAGAATTCCCAGCACCGCGAAGGCAGAGAGAATTCCTAGGGCTCATTGGCCACCTGGTCCCTCAACTAGTGAGCCTATGAGAGAACCTGTCTCCAAACAAAATAAGTCCCAAGGTAATCTTGTAGCTTCTGAGGGAAGACACTCAGGGTTGACCTCTGACCTCCACACTCAGGCACAGGCACACACACACTGGTAACCTAAACATACACACATGAACACACCCACACCCATAGTGCGCTCTCTCTCTCTCTCTCTCTCTCTCTCTCTCTCTCTCTCTCTCTCTCTCTCTCTCTCTCTCTCTTTCTCTCTCTCTCTCGGGAGGGGGATACAGGTGAGAGGACATCTTGCAGGAGTCAGTTCTTCCCTCCCACCGTGTGGGACCCAGGGATCAAATTCAAGCCATCAAGCTTTGTGGTAGATACCTTTGCTAGTAACCCCCGTGTCTTGTTTTGAAAGACACATCAAGGAGAGGAGGCACCCCTGCACAGCTGATACTCTATTTCCTCAGATGTCCTTACTCAGTGGGGATCTCTCTGCCTTTAGAGGTGGGGAAACTGAAGCTGGAAGAGCTCATGACTTTTACCCGAGGTCACTGGGCCTGCCCTGTGGCCTAGCTGGGGAGTCAATCCAGGTCTGTCCCTCATGCGATAGAACTAGCTGGTAGTTCTAACAATGGCAGGTAGCAGAGGCCAGAATGGGTGGGCTGTACCCCAGGGGGAAAGCCCCTGTTTGGGAGGTCTTGGCCTTCCTGCCAACAGCCTAGTGGCCTGGCAGACCCATCAAGCCCTTCCTGTCTCCAGTGTCCCCCACCAAGGAGGAGGTCAGTTCTGGGGTCCCTACCAGCCCCAAGAGCAGCTAAGGGCTTGCTCAGCAAACCAGGCTGTACTTTGGTTCTGTCTCTGCCCTCCCCACCCCTGCCTGCGCCTCCCTCCTCTCCGTTTAATCTAGCTCTTATCAAGGATGATAACATTCAGCAATAATAAACCCAGGTCCACTTTCTCACAGCTGATTGCCCCCACACCCTGATTCAGCCATCACTGGCCCCTGTCCTGTGACACTGGCCAATGTCCCCAGGTACAGCTCTGTGAAGCCAGCTCATCCCGGCTTCGCTCTGGGGGGTTTTAACCCACATTCCCATCACCTCCCACCTGGCAAACCCCTATAGTGCACTAGGGGGGTCTTGTGATGCAGCCACCACTGTGCCAACAATCTCATGGTGGGTCCCTTGCCTTTAGGACTTGTGGAAAGAGCTCAGGGGTGACCTGCATGTCCCTCTATCCTAATGACAGTAAGACTAGGTGGCCATTTATTAAGAACCTTCTTTGCCCTGGGTCTGAGGTGGTTTTTGAGCTTATTCTCAGTGAGTCATGAATGATGGTTACTATTCCTAACCCTGTTTTATTCAGAGATGGGAAGTCCAGGGGTCACATTGCCTTCCCAAGGCCACACAGATCAAAGATTCATACCCCATGCTGCTGGGCTGAAGCACCCTGGCTCTGACCTACACCCTGTAGGTAAGAGCATCCAACAAACAATAACTATCTTCACATGACTTGAGGCCTTTCACCAGAGGCTGGACCCACGACCCAGATCTACCTGTGTGCCCCAAAGCCTCAGTTACCAGAGTTAAAAGTGGGGGTTCGTGCTGAAGCCAGGGCCTGGGCCAACTGCCAGGCTTGAGCCTGGGGTGCCTGCACCCCATGGGACCTTTGTCCCTTTAATAAGTCCTCCTGGGTACAGGACGTCCCAGGGTGGAGGGCGCAGCTGGTGTGCCAGGCCTGGACAAGCCCTGCCCAGGGCACTCCCCAGGCTCCATGACTGGGGGAAGGTACCATTGTCTTTGTCCCAGACTGCAGCCATTTCTTTCTCTGTGGAAAAGACCTGTGGCCCCAATCACCCTAAGCAGAGTAGGGCAGGAGGGTCCTGGGTATGGCATAGCCAGGTGTGCAGCTTGGCTTGTTCCTAAATGTTTCTTACAGGCAGTACCCTGGACCTCGTGCATACGAACACCCCCATCTGTTTTTACTCTCAGTCCCCTGTTCCTCCTATCTCCGTCCCATCCCCCATCACTCCAGAGAGCATCTGCCCTCTTCCCTTCCAACTCCTTTGAGTCTCTGCTTGCTATCAGGCACAGCCCAGGGCACCTCCCTCAGGAAGCCCTCCTGATCGAGCTGCTTACAGTAGCCTCTCTTCCCTACCTGGCACTTGAAAGGCTCCAAGGCACACTCACACCATCCTGGAGGCCTACTGGGCCAGGTCAAGCACTGTGCCCTCCCTATAGGGCAGCGTGGGGGAGGAGACCAAAACACTGCCGCATGGTTCTGGCCTTAAAGATGCTACAGGACCATAAGGGGGAAGGTATCACACATTCTCAGAATGCTTGTTGTGGTAGTGTCCCTTCAGCCTCTAGGTCTTCAGGGCTCTAATGATCAGGACTGTAAGCCCCCAGGCTCAGGTAGAAGTGCCCTGTTGGTGAAGAACAGGTTGATTGTTTGACCAGCATGAGTTTGCAGGGAGCAGGTGTGTCTGACACGCAGGAAAAGCCAGACTCTCTGCACTCTTAGAGGAAGGAATGATAGGTAGTCAGGGAAATGCTGTCTTCTGTGAGGCCAGCAACAGAGGTGGAGGAAGGGGATCAGGCAGAGAGAACATCCTGGAACTGGACATGAAGCCAGTCTGGAGACAAGACTGGGCACCCTGTGTGGCCTGAGGAGGGAGAGCCATAGGCCAGGACGTCAGAGAAGAGAAGAGAGGGCCAGCTGAAGATGACAAAGCAACCAAGGACCTTGTGACTCTTGTGAAGGAATTGAGACATTGTCCTGCTGGGCCTGAGATGGGGTGGGGTTTCTGGTGAGCTTTGAGCAGAGTCCTTAACAGGCAGGAACTGGGCAGAGATGGCCCAGGACCAGCCTTCTAAGGAGGAGGCTACTGTATCCCCAGGGACAGGATTTTTTATTCCTCAGCACAGTTCTGACTCCCATTCTTCTGCTTCTCACATTTCCCAGAGTTCCCTCAGTCATGCACAGGGTGTTGGGGACCGAACTGGGGATGGGCTTGCACCAACTTGAGAGTTACCTGTGAGGAGAACCCAAGTCTCAGATAAGGCTCTTTGCCCTACCCTCCCACTGAAAACTTAGGTCAGGGTTGTAGGCATACGAGAAGGAGCTACGGACACCCAAGCGGGTGGTTTCTGCTGGATTGGGTCATTTAGAGTGGCCAGAGAGGGCCTGAGAATGAATGGAGCGGTGTATTTGTGCGTGTGTGTGTGTGGGGGGGGTGAGGTTCAGGAGAATTGAATTCAAACGTCACACAAGGTTCCCACCCTTCCGAGTGCCTCGCCCCTGAGAACCCATACTGCCCGTTATTGCTCTGGTAGCAGACAGTGGCAGTAATACCCACAGTGTCCAGTGCTCTCCACATATCCAGCCGGCACCTTGCAGTAGATGTTCCACTACACCTTCCCGGTAACTGTGTGACGAGCGTTATTGACCCGTGCCGTAAACAAAGAAACAAAGGCACAAGCCAGTGAGGGGATTGATGTCACCACTGTGAAGGGGAGAACCAGAATTCTATGACCGGACTGCTCAGGCTAGGTTGAGTCAGACCTGTTGTTGAATTCGATCTCTGCCGTGAAGAGACCTAGTCGTGTCTCAGTTTCCCCCTTCATGCTAGAACAGGGGAATGAGGAATAAGGCTCTAAGGGCTGCTATGATTCTCTGGAGGAGGCTGCATCTGAAGTGTCTGGAAGACTCCTTGGGAGAGCTTTTGTGTAGTGACTATTTATGCAGGTGGCTGTGGGTTCCGTTCCTAGCATTGCAAAAATGAAGGAATGAACGAAAGTGTCTAGCACCCAGCGCAGCACGAGGAACCCGGGCCCTGTTCCCTCCCGGGGCGACTAGCCTGGATGGATGGCTTGCACTGGTGAGCCCACACCTGCTCGGCACACTTGATCTCTGCCCTGAGCTCATTTGCATGGCAGGCTGCCTGCCCCGCTGGTGAACTGGGCACTGCCCTGTCTCTCCTGTGTGTGAAGGGAAGGCTGTGGGACCGTGAGGTCCCCTCAGGGGACTTAACCTTCTCCCTAGTGGGAGAGAGAGCAGGGATGCTGGACACACAGGCCTGAGAGTCAGGGACGGAGGGAGTGGATGTGGACTCTGAGCTTGTTCCTCAGCCATTGAATAAGGTGTTTAATGAGCAAACAATTAAAAGAGAAAACTCATTTCTGGGGTGACTCTGGCTCCCCTGAAATGTTAGTAGCAATTCTCTTTTCCTATTTCCTTGACTGGCTCTGGGTTTGTTGCTGTTATTGGTGTGTGTGCGCACTCGTGCATGTGCGAGTGTGCGTGTGTGTGTATGTGTGTGTGTGTCTCTGTGTGTGTATGTGTGTGTGTTTGGTATGTAGGCATGTGTATGTGTTTGTGTTGTTATGCAGGCACCTATGGACATTGGAAGTTGATATCTGTGTCTTCCTCAATCTCTTCTCTTCTCCCTCCCTCCCTATCTCCCTCCCTCTCCCTCTCCCTCTCCCTCTCCCTCTCCCTCTCCCTCTCCCTCTCCCTCTCCCTCTCCCTCTCCCTCCCCCTCCCCTCCCCTCCCCTCCCCCCTTCTCCTCCCCCCTCATCACTGATCTTGTGACTCTGGGAGAGCCTCCTGTCTCTGTCTCCCTGTGCCGGGGTTACTTGTGTATGTGGCCACATCTGACTTTTTACATGGTTGCTAGGGATCCAAACTCACATCTTCATGCTTGTGTGGCAGATTTACCATCTTAATCTTCTCATTGGCACTCGCGTGGGTGTCCCAACCTTTTACTTCCCCATCTGTACCTTGGGGATTAGACTGCAATTAAAAAAAAAAAACAAAAAAAACCAAAAACCCACAGGAATAGTACTTGGTTCAGCTAAATGTTGTCCTGTCTTACTCACTTCTTGGTCTGAAGCCCCCCTTTTGAGCATCTGGGGAAACTGAGGCTGTGACCTCAAGTTCCTGTTGCGGCCTGGCCTGTCTTCCAGGCTCTGCCCTGGGAATAGCCTTCCCTTCCCTCCTGAGGTATTTGGATAGCAGAGAAGAAAACAGGTTCCAGTCTAATGTTTTTAATTTTTGTCCTGAACAATGCTGTTTCCAGGCTGATTGTTAAGCAAATATTGAGGGAGGTGGAGCCCATGGCTGTTACAAACCAGAAGAGGAAAGTCACAGGGTCAGAGAAGGACCTGGGACTCAGCCTTCTACAGGCCTTGCCCAGGACTCTTGAGTCCCCCTTGTTCACCCTTTTCCAAATCGGGACCCCACTGGGGAGGGGCTCTAAGGTACCAGAGAGTAGAGACTTAACTCTGAAGTATAAGGTATTGTGGGAAAAAAAAGTTCTGCCCAACAGTCGCCACCGTCTCCTACATGATTCCTCTCTGTCGTCTTCATAACAGGGATTCTGACTGACTGTCCCGATTTAACGGACTGCCCTGATTTGTGCTAGCTTTTGAGGGGTTTTCATGATAACAGAATTCTCAGTGTTCAACTTAAGAGAGTCTCAAGTAAACCAGAAGGACTGTTTACCCAACAGCTCTCCAGAGTTATGAGGGTCAAGCCAGGCGTGGTGGTGACAAATGTTGACTATCTCAGCAGGTGGGGGCCAAAAGGATATTTGAGACAGCAGGACTATATAGTGAGGGCTGGACACAGCAGTCTGGCTACTCACAGGACGAGGTCCTCCTACAAATAGACGTAAATGAGGGTTGAGCATCGACAAGTGGGGGGATTATTCTACAGTGATGAAGACATTGGAGCTGCTATTAACTTTTGGTTCTGTGACAACTATGTGGAAGACATTGGACACAGGGCTTTATGTGTATCACACATGTATCATGGGGTCCCCACCACAACCCTGCAGAAAACCGATAGTCCATTTTATAGCCAGGAAAGCTGAGGCTCAGAAACAGACACACACAGGCCATACAGCTAGAAGGAACCTGAATCGAATGTGATTCCAAACTTTTGGATCTTATTACCATCTGCCCCTCGAGGGGAGTTGACCTTGGGTAACCACAGATGGTGAAGTTAAGGGCAAGATGTGCAGAAGGCATCCACTCTGAAACTGGTGCTTCCTCAGCCTAGCTGTCTTTAGGGTGCTCCTTCTGTTGTTACTGGGATGCCTGTCTGCCACATGGCCAAGTCTTGAAAAAATACAAAGCCAGCTGGCTGGGGAGAAGATGCCTTCTTCTGTGGTGGCTTCCCAACTGGCCCTACTACGGGGCCTGGCTTTCCTTTGAAAGCCTCCAGCGAAGTCACACAGAGTAAGGCTTCCTCATTCAGAGAAGGACACATCCAGGGCCCTGGCATGCTGGGCAGTTTCCAGAATTTTAGACCCTGAACTCTAGACATGGATCAGAGTTGGCCCCGACATTCTTCTCACCAGAGGCTGGGTCTGGGATCATACAGATTAGCCCCCTCCTCTCTGTCCCCATGCTTGGCTGGTCCTGGGGACTGCACGGCAGGAAGGACACTGGCCCTCTGGAGGTCTGTCTGAGGTTTCCTCCAGTGGCTGATGGCTGCGGTACCACTCACTAATTAATTAGCGCTTAAGTACTTAGCATCCTCCTGCATCGTGTCAAACGAGGATTTGAGTCTTAATTCCCTGTGTAGGTAATGGTGGAAATGTGCTGGGGAGAGCAGTCAGGACTGGGAACAAGCCCATCCCTGGGCTTGGCTGCAGGTTGAGAGCACAAGCTGCCTCTGGGGCAGAGTTCTGAGACCCTGGGATCCCTATACCGCCAATCCCGAACTCCCAGAAGCCCTGTCAGACCATGAAGCTGGAATGCATCATCCTGATGCCTGGGTTCCACCCCCAGCCTGCTTCCTGCTGCTGCTGTGGTCTTGAGTTCCTGTTGTGAATGAGTCACTTGCCTCCCTGACCCTTATTTGCATACGTGCAGGTGACAAGGACAGTACCTGCCCACAGGACAGTAGCAAAGGCCAAACAGGCTCCCAAGGAGAAACCCTGTAGCCTGTGATGGTGCCTGGTAGTGGCCAGTTCATAGGAGTTGTCATCTTTCTGTGCTCACTCTAGGGTGTGCTTTTATTTATTTAACGAATACATATCTAGTGTGCACTGCCAGGGATGGGCTAGGGATCCAGGGGCAGTGCTGGGTCAGTCCAAAGCCCCAGGCTAAGCGTCAGGGAGGTGTAGATGGTGACAGACTCTGTCTCAAAGGGTTAGAGCAGCGGTTCTCAACCCGTGGGTCATGATCCCTTTTCGGGGGGGGGGGTCCCATATCATATATCCTAGTGAGGGTGAGGGAGCTGAGCTTGAAGCTTGAGGATACCATGAAGGTAAGAACCATATCTTGGGCAGCAGGTCCTCCTCTCCTCTATGGAGAACTGGCAAGTTCTGAGGCAACGTCCAACTGCCATCACCTCGTGGGCACATTCAGACCCAGATGCTCAATGAAATGAATGGAGTTGAAAATCAGTGTTGGAGAGTGACAGGCATGTGGCTCGGTGGTTGTCGTGGCTAGTTCTGTGTCAACTTGATTCAAGCTACAGTCATTTGGGAAGAGGGATTCTCAATTGAAAAAAAAAAACATCTCCATAAGATTGGCCTATAGGCAAGCCCGTAGAACATTTTAATTAGTGATTGATGGGAGAGGGCCAGGCCCGTTATAGATGGCGCTATCCCTGGGCTGGCCATCCTGAGTGCCATGAGAAAGCAGGCTGAGCCTATCATGAAGGAGCAGCCAGGAAGCCACTCCTCCAGGACTTCTGTATCGGCTCCTACCTCCAGGGTCCTGCTCTGAGTTCTTGTGATGACTTCCCTCAGAGATGGAATGTGACCTGCGAGTTGTAAGCTGAAATAAACCCTTTTCCTCCCCAAGTTTGCTTTGGCAATGGTGTCTCATCACAGCAATAGAACCCTCAGTAAGACACTTGTAGAACAGTTTCCTTAAACTCAAGAGGTTCTAGGTTCAAAACCCAGCAGTCTCCCTACCCCAACCCACAAAGAAAAGAAACAAACCAAGAGATTGGAAGAACAGAAACTCTTAAGCAACCGGTTATTCATCTGATGCTTGACAGCTCACATCCCCTTGGGCACTCGCAGTGGCCTGGAAGAGGTGTTGATACCTTCCCATACCATGTTCACACACATGGAGACTGGAGACAGGTCTCTCTGACCAACACCAAGATGCTTGTAAGTATCAGAGCTGAGACTCAGACTCCAGGGTCTTGAGGGTGAGGACCCAATAGTCAGTCTCTGCTGTCCCCGCAAGTCCTTGTCAGCACAGAGCAGTGGTGTGGGAAAGGTGGATGGAGGTTTGGGATGGTTTCAGGCTAGTGGCTGCCTTAGTGTGTGTAGCCCCGGCCTCTAGGCAGCCCCAAGGAGGATGTACTGTTGATTCCGGGGGACTTGTGAAACCTACTTGAGCATCTTGGAAAACCTCTCTGTGGGTTCCTGGCAATGTCCTTGTGGGAGCCAGCTCATGTATTTCAAGAAAAAAAAAAAGTCATTAAAGAAGTCCAGCCTACAGAGAGGTCATAAATGTAAAATATTGGTAGTTTGACAGTGTATCCCTAGCAGCCGTGATCGGAGTTCACAGCAGAGCCAGAACCTCATGCCAGAAATGAATAATGATGGTTTTTCCAGATGGTTCCTGGGATGTCTGCCCTAAAGTTTGCACCTGCTCACCTAACTTGGGACGAGGGGACTGTAGAAAGACACTGGCAGAGTGATGGAGGGAACCGGGCCCCACTTTTGGAATAGTGACCAAAGATCTAATTGTATAAAACCCCAACTCTTCCCTTACTCTGTTAGTGATCACACTGATAGCCAGCCCCTCATTTTGCAGCAGTCTGGGGGGGGGGAACCATGTTATTTGGCTCCTGTTACTGGGTGCTTTCGGATGGTTGGAACAAACGTACAATCTGAGCCACAGACGCCACATCTGCTGGTCCCTTGGCCCGGTAAGTTTCTTATTCTCTTTCTAGTTCCCAGCAGAAGTGTTGTTACATAGCCCGCCTGTGGTTTATTCTCTTCCTTCATTAAACAAGCCACAGAGAAGGGGGTGAAAATATTGGGAACCCCATCCATTTTAAAGTGTTGGGGACTCTCTCCTAAACTCGAGCCATATTCTACTTGGTAACAGCCCAGGCAGAGGCTCTAAGACTAGAAAGAAGATTCCCACGGCCTCACTCTCTCCCCCTACCCCTCACATCCAGAGTGATTTCCAGCAAAGTACCTGACCCCTCCCCACCTCCTCTTCCCAGCCAGGAGACAGGGAGGGTGACATTGAGAGCCAGCTCTGGGGCGTCCTAAGGGTTAACTAATTAATGGTCGGAAAGTGCTTTGAAAAAATAAAGTGCCGGATAATGGGAAGGGCAATTATGTTGGGAGAAACTCCTAATTTGGCTGGAATTGATGTTAATGATAAAGTATCTGAAACATGTAGCAAGCAGGCGTGATTGTATTTTATATGGCGGGGAAAGACACATGCAGGGGACACAGAGAGCGGTTAATTTGGTTAAATAAAGAGAGAGATAAAAGGAACACGGACACCTTGGGACTATTTATCTGGACTTGGCGTAATACTTCAGAACGGGAGCAGGCCCTTGGACTCTTATTACTTGTTTGTTTGTGACAGAAAGAAATGGGAAAGAGTGCGGTGCAGTACGGGGCTCAGAAAGAGACCAGGAAATCCAGCTTCAGTGAAGAAGCTTAGGCCTTCCAGGTAGGGAAGGCCGAGTCCTCAGGAAAGAGTCACTGCTTTTGTAAGAACCAGTGTGGTGGGGACATCCCTGCTCCGATCGGATGGCTAGAGTTGGAGGATTTTAGAGAACAGTGGTTCGATTTTACCTTGCAAAGGGAGAAACTGAGGCAGGGGGATGGAGAGGGATAGGGATCAAAGCTGAGTGATAGGTAGGCTGTGAGGGTCCCGTTCCATCCTTGAAGCAAGCCTGGATGTGGCCAACGTCTTTACTCCTGTCTCACAGAGGGAGAAATGGAAGCTCAGAAAGTAATGCCCAAGGTCACACGGCCAGGAAGCAGTGGACCAGAAATTTGGGCTCAGGCAGCTTGATGTTGGGAACAAAACTCCACAAAAGTGATTTGAGACTAATTAAGTGCCCTCAAGATTCATGGCTCTGCGGTCCTCTGCTCCATTCTGCCTGCCGGAGCAGAGGACTAGATCATGAGTACAGGGGCATCCTGTCGCTGTCCAGGGGATGCTACAAAGGGCTCCACAGACATTGAGGCCTCATGGCCAGGGGGCAGGGGAATGCCAGGACCCTTGGGAGTGTCTGAACCATAGTTTGTGCCTCAAGAGGACAGCATAAGGTTGCCCCAAGGAAAGAGAACAGCCTTGTTTTCTGGAAGGTCTGTGAGGTCCCTGCAGGTCCAGATTAGTATTCAGTATTTATAATATTTCCATAATGGTAAAACAAAAGAAAACAAGCAGAGAGAATGCATTTTTAATCACCAATCATTTCTCTTTGTTTGTTGTGAATGAACGGCGAGGTGAAATAGTATTTCATAATCATCCCGTTCGAATTTTCCTCCTCAACAAAGCACCGAGAAAGCTCTAAATAAAATAAATAAACAAGCCAAGACCTTAAAATAAACTCCAGAGGGCAGAGTGCTACGTGTGGGTTATCACGGCTGTGGAAAGCAGGGACTGGGGGAGGGACGACAAAGAGCCCGGCTTGTCAGTTACCTGCCACCAGAGACCTCAGGCTGAAGCCACACATGGCAGCAAAGAGAGCTGAGATGTGGTTTTCAGGCCCACAGAACAGGGTGCTGGCCATACCCCACCCTGGGTTTTCTTCATCTTTCTTCTAGAATCTTCTGGTTCTTCTTTCTAGAATCTTCTGGTTCGCATTGTCTCACTCAAACCCAAAGGCATCCCTCCAGCCCCTGGACCTTCTCAATCTCCTGAATCAAACTCCTCCCCCAAGAGTCTTCTCTGTATAAGGGTTGTCTATCTCACGGTATTCCACCTCTCGATGATGGAGGGAGAAACTGTACCTGAGAGAAAGTGACCCACTCGAGACCTCCCAGCAAACAAATACAGATAAGCTGGAAACTCAGGCAGCTGAGTAAAGCCTGTCAGGTCAGCCTTTGTCCACCCACACTTAGTTTGAGGAGGCTTTGAGAAGCTTCCTAGGCTACTGGATTTCTCTGTAATGTGTTTTGTGCTCATATCAACATTGCAAGGCCCTAGCACTAGCACGGCGCCCCGTAGATGAGGCACTCACCAAACGTTTGTCGGATAGATCCTCGAGTGTGTGAGTAGATAGATGGACAGGTGTCAGAGGCATGAATGCTTGGATAAATGGATGAGAAAATGGATGTGTGGAAGAGGGAATGGACAGATAGATCGATTATTGACTAGATGGGTGGGTGGATAAAAGGTTGCACTGATTAATGCATGGCGGCTTAGACGTATGGGTGAATGCTGGGATGGGATGGATGGGAGATGTTTGGATGAGGGGTAGAGACTCGAAGATGAAAAGCTAATGCTGATCTTTGCTCCCTTCACAGCTCTGCAGGAAAGGCTACTTTCAGATGGCCACGGGCTAGCCAGTCGTTTCCCGTTGGAGTACAGCCTGCTCAACATCAGGAATCTGCTGCTCTGAGTTTAAGTCTTCAACAATTGGACCACCTTCTAGTCAAACGAGGCCCTCCAAGAAGAAATCTGAGCCAAGGGTATCTAGGGATGGCATAGACCTCACTTTTAAGTAAGCCATGCTGTAGGAGACAACACTCTCTGGGTCCGGGGAGTGGGCTCTGCTCCCACATGCCACCAACTCCCTGCATGGTCACAGGAGCATAGGCAGCCTTACCCTTCGGGCCTCAGTTTCCACCTCTGGACTGCTCTCCTGGCTCTGGGTCTGTGTCTGGCCTGTCTCCCTGTGCAGCATGACTTCATAGCTCTGCTTTGCTGTCTAGGTGGCCTTGTTCTCCAACTCCTCCATGTCAAGGAGCCATGCTCAGCACTGTCCAACACTGCCTCTGCCCTGCTGGGGCAATGGGAATGGGGGCAAGACAAGCGTCAGGAAGTCAGGCTAGATAGTCTTTGCAGCCAAGGCCCACACTCCCTCTGAATCCTATTGAAAAAATAATAAAAAGGTAATTACTTTGTCATTACTGAACACTGGTTTGTCTTTTTTTTTCTCTTTCCTTAAGCCCTGGCCATAAATAACCAAGCCATTACCTCTCATAGTGGACTCACATGTATAGAGAACCTAACTCCTTGCACAGACCACTCTCTCCACCCCCACAGTCCCACCCCATCCTACCCCTATATATGGTTTCTGGTGCATGCAGACACTTGCACACGCAGGCACACGCACAGGAGAGCACACCCGCCTGTCAAACAGTCGCTACTTGCTCACTTGACATTTTCTGAGCATTCTGCTGGGTGCTGGAAATGATAAAACAGCGACTGGGTGTGGATCCGGGCTGAATTCTATATGAATCTTTCCCACAATGCTGGGAGGCAGATCTGTTGGCAGATGACAAATGGGGACATTGAGGCAGAGAAAGACTCAGGGTCACAGACCAAAGAGTGGAGCTGACATTTTGAAGCCATGTGACCAAATTATGCAACCCATGCTCTGATACACACACTCACGCGTGCACTCGAACACGCGTGTACACACACTCACTCACACATACACACAGTTTGATTTGGGCAGGGTACAGGGAGAAGACCATGAGAATGAACCGAGATGGGATAAATGACTGAGAGCTAATGTGGCCCACGCTGAGGTACCTCTCTCAGCCTCGGGCAGGACCACATTGTGGAGGGCTCCCCAGAGACCACTCCCCTTGTTTTGATCTTGTTAGTTTTCCACACAGGGTCTTGTGTCATCCAGGCTCGCCTTGAACTTGCTCTGTAAGGAGGATGCCGTTGTACTTCTGATCCTCCCATCCCTACCTCCTGAGTGGTAGCATTATGGGCATTTGTTTCCACGCCTGGTGTTAGACTTGACGTGGTACTTGGGATGGAACCCGAGGGCTTTGTCCAAGCTAGGCAAGCAGAGATGTCTCTTTGGCCCTTTGGTTTGGTCTTAATGGGTAAATGTGAGGAAGAAAAACTTCAGGGCAGAGGGAAGGGCAGAGGCAGCCACACAGAGGCCCAGAGGCCTGTGCAGGAAAGCAGAGTAGGGCTCTATGTGGCTCTGCCTGGCTGGAGCAGAGGGTGGCAAAGGGGTGGCACAAGGTGAGGCTGGAGAGGCAGGCAGAGCCTCTGCATACATCCAAGTCAGGCCAGCAGAGCTGGGAGGTCCTTCCCACCCACACTCAACTACCTGGCACTCCTGCCCATGTGACACGAGGCACTTCATCAGCAAAACAGAGCCGTTTCCTGCCTCCCTGGCCAGCCCTGCCCTCTGTGGGGCTTGGTGCCACCTCCACAGGTTCTACTGGGTAGAAGCATG
Organism: Grammomys surdaster; assembly: GCF_004785775.1. Taxonomy (NCBI): domain Eukaryota; kingdom Metazoa; phylum Chordata; class Mammalia; order Rodentia; family Muridae; genus Grammomys; species Grammomys surdaster. The sequence goes on along the minus strand of NW_021620991.1, from coordinate 6,864,307 downwards.
GCTACTTCAGGAGTGGTAGGGCAAGTTTCCCTCGCCTGTGCCCTGCCATGCCAACCTCAAGCTGGGTTGACCTCCTAGGACTGAAGGCAGGGGCTGTGCTTACAGAAGTTGGAGCTGGTTTTGGATGAGCAGAGACATGGGAGGAAGGAGAAACACTAAGGGCTAAAGATGGGGACGAGTGCTCTGTAGCAGGGGACAGAAAGCCATGAGAAGTGTGGCTCTTACTAGAAGGGCAACTGGGGAGAGAGGAGGCAGGTCTCTCTGACTTCTCAATCTTGAGGTTTATCTTGTTCAACAGGCCCTGGTGCCAGGCCTACCCCGCCCTGGCAGGCGTGGGAGTGGCTAAGGTGTTGGCCCATGAGTCTTTGGGTAAGAGGTGATGTCAGCAGGCAGCCCTGCCCCTCACCTGGCTGTCCCTTTGTGTATTCAGGTATCTGCTGCCAACTCAAGTGCCTGCCAGGCTACAGGGCACAGCCATACCTCCAAACCTTCTTTAAAGGGACACAGAAGCCTGGCCTGGTAGTACAGACCTGTCTGTAATCTTAGCTGCTCAGAAAGCTGAGGCAGGGGGAATCAGAAAATTCAAGGCCTACCTGAGCTACAGAGAGAGTTGGGTACCTTATGAAACCCTGTACCAAAGTGAAAATAAACAATTAAAAACAAAACCAGGTCTGGGATATAGCTTGTTGGTAGGACACTTGTTTACCACGCACAAGGCTCCAAGTTCAATCCCAACTACAGAAAGTAAGAGGTTCCACAGCCTCACCAGAAAACACTTGCCCTATGCAGCCCTCTGCCTAAGATGCCCTCTGTACACACACACTCCGGGCAAGCCATGGAGATGGCTGAGGTGAGTGTCCCTGGTGTTTTTCCCTTACATCTTAGAGTCCATTCCACACTATAATACCTTAGTGTCACAGTGTGACTGCGTGTTCACTGTATGCATTTTATTTATGTTTATACCCTCCCATCCAAAAAACTGTCTGCACTGAACTCTTTCCCCAACCCCTTTTTTTCTTGAATTTTGACACTTTCTTCTTCTGGTAGATAGAGGATGCTAAAGCTGTCAGAAACTGCGGTAGAGATGAGAGAGGATAGGACCAGAGACTATTCCTATAAGAAAATATTAGTCATCTGGGGCTCTTCTGGTGACCAGGCAGGGATAAACACAAATACAAAACCAACAAAACAAAACTCCCCAAAACCAAACATCATCAACAACAACAAAAACAAAACGTCAGTTAATCAGAACAAAGCAAGAAGGAAGGAGAAGCTCTCGGCTGCCAGCAAGAAAAACACCCAGCTCCTTGCTTGGAGCTGAGAATCTGGCAGGGAAACTGAAAGCCAGTAAGTACCCAGTGGCTCTTGAGCTCAGGAAAACAGGTAGTATTTATGGCATAAAAATCCCTAAGGATTTTCTGTCAAGAGGCTTCTGGAAGGTGTAGGTAGATCTCTAGGAGGAAGAGGGAGCTCAAGTCAGTTTGAGGCTGAAAGATTGACCTACCCTATCTCCCCCCCACACCCCCCAGCCTCCCTTCCCCCATATGGGCTGAGCACACAGGCTCAGCCCTGTGCCCCCACCTCCCGTGGGAGGAGTACATTGGCCCAGAGCCTGGGGGCTGCTGGCTAGGGGTCTGAAGATGAGAACAAGGATCCCACATTCAGCTCCAGTTCTGAAGTCCTTCTCCCATCTCTGCCAAGGCTGAGGATCTCAGCAAGGCCACATGAACCTTGAAACAGCCCCTGCATGTGGCCAGCTTGGTTCTAATAAGGATTCATGACTGGAATCACAGGCTCCTTCACCCATTAAATTAGCAGGGGTTAAAAAGAGAGAGAGCACATTGAAGGTTGGAGAGAGTGAGGTGGTGGTGGGCTGGTGGAGCTCCCTGAGGGGGGAGGCAGATCCACAACGCCCTCCCCTCCCCAAGGGGGCAGTCTGGCAAAGGGTCTGGAAAGCTTTGAAATGTATGCATGCTCTTTAACTCAGCAAATCCACTTTAAAGAATTCATGTGATTATTTATGGACGAGGATATTCATTAGGGTTATTTATAATAATGAAAAGAATTGGGAACAAGTTCTGGGTCCAAAATGTTCAATAGTGAAGGATTGCTTGAGTAAATTATCATCTAACGCCGCTGTACAGCCATTAAAAGTCACATTGTAAAAGAATGCCTAAGCATGTAAAAAATACATGTTACATATGTGTGGCAGGCTAAGGAAAAATAGTCTAATATGTTCTGTGTGGTTCTGGTTTTGTGGAAGAAGACAAGGGGGGAAAACAAAATAATTAAAAAAAAACCCACGCTACAAATATTCAAGGTGATTAGTCATGGGCAGTGGGATTAAAGGGACTTCCAAAGGGGCTGGGGCTGTAGCTCACTAGGTAATGTTCAACCCCCTGCATCACATAAGCAGGGCATGGTACATGCCTATAATCCCTGTATTTGGGAAGTGGAGTCAGCGGAAGGTCGTTTTCTGCTAAATAAGGAATTCTAGGCCAGTCTGGTATACAGCAAAAGAAAATTACATTTTCCTTTCTGTTTGTGTTTTCTGAATTTTCTCTAACAAATATATGTTGTGTACATAATAAGAGACAAATAATTGTGTACTTCGCCAAAGGAAGGAGAGTGTACGGAGGCGCGGGGGGGGGGGGGGACTCGCAGAGCTTAGCAGTCTTAGACGGGATCTAAGACCTGAACTCAGAGTTTAGGAAAAAACCCCTCTCCCTGCCTCCCTCCCCGGGACACTCCCAAGAGAGACATTCGTAAATAAAATGAATGAACTCAGCTCTTTTTACTTTTAATTACAACTCGCCCAGTAATCACCATAATCACGTCTCTGACACTTGTTTATTTAGTCACTAGGCATCTATTGAGTACCGACTGGGACAGCAGCTCGAGACACAATGAACCCCCAAACTAACCCCTACCTGCAGAGAACCTCAAGGCAAAGAATAGCCCTGGCAAAATAGGGAACAAAAATATGTCCCCTTTTTTAGTATTGACTACCTGCTGTGTACAAAATACTTTGTAACATTTTAGGGGTTTTGTTTATTTGTTATTTAGATTGTTACAAGTTGTAAAGAAGCCAGATCTGGTAGTGCACACCCTGATACTAGACCTTGGGAGGCCGAGTCAAAATGATCTTTAGAGTTTTAAGGCCAGTCTAGGGTACAATAGAAATACCAGACCATTCAGGGCACATAAAAAAAGGAAACACACTTGGAGAGAGAGCCATGTTCTTCTCTGCCAGTACATCTCATACGGAGTCTCATCTGCTTATGACGTTTGACAGAAGATAGATGCTCTTGTTGCACAAAAGTCAAGGAGTAACTATTATTAATTTGTCGCCCATCTAGCTGGTCCTGGAGGATTCAGACTATCTACCTCAGTCTTGGGGAAATTGTTCTTTGTGCCCCCATCTGTATAATGGGTATTATGTTTTTCAGTGTAAATGCGTTGTATGGGCTGGTGAGCATTTCCAAGTGCTCTTTGACACATAGTAACCACTTGAGAAACACTGGCTAGTGATGTAAGGTCAGGTTTTGCTTTCAGTCCTTAAGGAGGATTAGGTACCAAAAAACCGGAGGTAAGCTAAGCTGTGGTATCTTCCAAGGCTTTTCTAATCATACCAATAGAGGATAGCTTAAATTTGTTTGTTTCATAATCAATTATTCAGACACAGTATTTGGCTCCTGAGCTCCAGAGATAAGGACACTGTCTGCATTCAGCGGGGGCAGTGTGTGTATGGGGGACGTCTCCCTAGAGACTTAGAAATGAGATAGGCTCTTGACAACAAGCATTCCACACAGAGGCAGGGGACTGTCCAGTTTTCTCTGCTAAGATACAGGCCTCTAGAGACACCTGTCCCCCCACCCCCTCTTGCTCACTGTGGACCTAGCAAAATACCAGGGAATAGAAACCCAGGTAAGATCACTCACCCACCTGGTGTCTCTTAGGTTGTACTAAATCAACTGTCCCAAACACTTGTCTGGGCTCTTTGTAGTCATTCTTCCCTAGAGTAGACACTTTAAGACACTTTGATTCCAGTGAGGGTCTAAGCACTGTCATAGGTACCCGGGACACCAAAAGCCACTATGTCCCTGTTTGCAGGATGCTTCCATTCTAGCAGGGGCAGCCAGAAAGGAAACAGGAATCAATCAATGTACAAGCAAACTCCTTATATATCCACAAACAGGATAAAGTCACAGAGAAAGACTAGGGCAGGAGGAAATGGCAGGAGCTGGTGACCGGAAGCCTACTTTTGGATTGCAATGTCTCCTAGCCCCTTATATACTATTTCTTTCTGTCTTGAGTTAGGCGTTGGAAGGTGTTGGGGTCCAACAGGAGCCTTCTCTGTCCTCCAGCTTGTCCAGGTCGCTAGTCACTCACACGGGGAACCCATTAGGACAGGATTGTAGAGCTCCTGAGAAAAAAGTGGCATGAAGAATACACGGGTTAATAAAGGTTTAGTGGGAGGGATAGGTTTGTGATGTTGAGGGAAAGGCGGAAAGGAACATGTGTATGTGTTAGGGACGCTTCTAGTGGGAAAGGGGGGTTGAGCCTAAGAGTAAGAATGGAGGTGGGTCTGATGATGGTGTAGAAAGACTAGCAGAATCTGTCACCATCCCCTTCCTGGCCAGGCCTCCTTCATTGTCTAATTCAGCTGTGTCCCACTGTGGAGTATTGGTCTCAGCAAATACATACTCAGTGAATGAAGGCACAAAGGACTACTCCAAACAAACAAGACAAAACCAAACCCAGACAGAGGACAAGAAGGGATGGAGAGAGGACAGGAAGGAAGGAGGAGTACTGGATGTCCCCAGGAACAATGACAGTCACCGGCACTTACAGATCAATATCTTGGCCCAAGCCCTTTTCCTGAATCAACTTATGTTAGTCTTGAAACACTCCCAGGCAGCAATCCTATCATGATCCCCATTTCACTGTTGGGCTAACTGAGGTACAGAGAGGTCAAATGTCTCATTCAAGGTCACCCAGTTGGTGAGTAGCTGACGATCTGTCCCTGCAGCTCAAGTTGTTAAGCCCTTCTGTATGCTGTTACTGCTTCCTTGCAGTGGTGAATGGGGCCCTCGTCAAAAGTTAGGTCTACTTTGCTACCTCTCAGATGACAGTGACTCAGTTTCTCTCTGTGTGGGCTGACAGGATTGAGCTTGAGATCTCTGGGGGAGGGGAAAGCTGGGGCAGGGAGGGCATGTGTTCTCCTGAGTCACCAGGTTCAAGTATCTCAGAGACACTTGGGTGAGTAAAAAGCCTGGGAGCTAAGGGGGCCCTCGGATGGGAGAGCAAAGGAGAGAGAGTTGGGCTGCAGATGACTCCTGTTAATTTTTGGAAGAGAGGAAATGACAAAATGAACTGGTAGATTTAGGGTACCCAAACCCTCAAATCTGCTCTTTGTGGGTTGACAAATCTGTGTAGTGGGGGCTGGGTTTTTGTTGGGTTTTTTTGTTTTGTTTTGTTTTGTTTTTTTTCGAGACAGGGTTTCTCTGTATAGCTCTGGCTGTCCTGGAACTCTCTCTGTAGACCAGGCTGGCCTCGAACTCAGAAATCCGCCTGCCTCTGCCTCCCAAGTGTTGGGATTAAAGGCGTGTGCCACCACCGCCCGGCTGTTGTTGTTGTTATTGTTGTTGTTTTGTTTGTTTTTGTTTTTCTCCAGTTTATTTTCTCCTAAGTGTAACACAGCTGTCACTTAACAAGCGGCTAAGGAGTGTGAGACACCTCACAGCACTGATCCAAAGGTTTTATTTAGGGACTCTACCACCTCAGGGCTAGAGAGCCTCAGACTCTGCTTCTCAGACTCATTTGCTTCTGGACCAATGAACTTTGAGCTCACAGCAGGGCAGGGAATACATTCCAGCAGATGGCTGTCCTAGAGCTTGCCAGGCAAGATGTGGGGTTATGAAGCTGAGGGAAGCTTTCTGAGTAGGCCTCAGCCCCCCAGCCAATAGCATGGTTGAGCATGGGGACAGCATTTTCTCTGAGCAGAACTCACTGTGTAAAGCACTTACATCTCGAAGTTGGGTCACACTTTGCATTTTGTTCATTAATCAACTAATAATTTACCTATTTAGTATCATGGTGGTCAGTTTCTCACTCATCTTGCCTGGGGGGGGGGAGGTCCTCCTCATTTTCTTTTTTGTCTTACTTCCTGAATTTCTGCAGTAGGAAAAAATGGGTATCATCGCTGAGTCCATGCTGGGGTGTGGTGTCCTGGCTGGGAAAGGCCCTAGGATCCCTGTTTGTGAGACAGCTAAGAGGCTCTGCCATGGCGCAAGGATGCTAGGTGTCCTTCAAGGGAAGTGAAAGAAGCTGTCACCTCCCACCGCCAGGCCAAGGGATCCGCTCTCCCAAGGCACTCTGCTTTCCCCTTGGGTCTTTCACTTTGCAGCATTATCGTTTTAATGCACACGATTTGCCCTCCTCCCACGCACAGAGTAAGGTCGTTCTGCGTGGCCTGTCTTGCTCACTTAAGGATTTATTTCTTGCATAAGGGGCTAAACGAAGACTCCCCTTTGCAGAATGTAAGAGCAAAAAAAAAAAAAATCAAACAGGGAAGATTTTATTCGACCCTTCTAACAGTCTGGTTTGAAAAAAAAGGCCAATTTTCATTGAAAAAGTGGGAACCAAATTCGGGATGTCAAAGGGCTCAGAATAGCTGGAAAGTAACGCACCCTTGTCCCTTTCTTCTGTCCCAGTCTCAACTCCATTCAGAGGGTGTAGAAACCTTCCGGAACCGCAAAAGGGAGCAGCGCGCTCTGATGCTGCTTCGCCGGCCGATCTCGCCGCGCGCGCACGCGGAGCCCAGCCTTGGCGGTGGGTGGGAAGAAGGCTAGAGGGGAAGGTCTGGGGGTGTGAGGGTGGAGCGGAGCCCAGCCCTGCGATCCGGCCCGGGTTTTGCATGCCACCCACTCGCCTGTTCGGCCGCGGAGAATTCCATAATCACAGCGGGCGAGAGCGGAGACTGGGAGCGAAAAATCCGGGATCCGGCAACTTTGGTCGCGCATGCGCGCCCGCGGCGCTCCATCCCAAACACACACACATTTTTTCCCCGGACTTGGAAAGTCACCCAAAGCCGCCCCAAGTGCAGGTAAGAGACTCGGCGCTCCTTCCACCGCGGACCCCTCAAGCCTTCCACCTCTGCGGGCCTATTGGGGCGCCTCCAGGCTTCACCCCTGTCCCGGTGCAGCTCACTGCCCCCGGGGTTGCCGCTTGCAGCTGGGAGCGGGCGAACGAGCGAACGACCGAGCCAGCCAGCCTGCGAGCGGCGGCTGCCACCCAACTCCGGCCGTACGGGAGGTAGGGGGCACAGAGGGCTGGCACCCTGGCGTGGGGCGGCGCGGCGCCCGCAGTGACCAGGAGAATGCCCGGCGAGCCGCTCCAGTGGAGGGCTGCAGCTCCTGGGGGTCACTTACTCCAGCTGAGGGGTCGGCGGGGTAGGGGAGAAGAGGGGGAGGTGCCAGGCACGAGTACAGGACTTTGCAACTAGGGTGGGGGCTGTTTCCGCGCAGTGGGCTGGGGGCGCAGGTGCTTGCCAATACAGGGTGATCGTTCCTTCTCCCACGCCCCCTCCTGCTACAGGGGGGTCGTGAGCTGTCTGGAGGAGAGATGGAGCCAGGGGTGAGGGGCTCCTGGGGTGACTTTGCAAGACTTTGCCCAAGGGAAGGGGTGGGTGGGGATCTCCTCTAGCCGGCTCTTGTGCCCGAACCTCGGGGTGTGTGTTCTGCCGGCAGAGGTAGGCAGTGTTCGCGTAGGCGCAGGGTGCCAAGGGGAGCTCCGGATGGGAAAACGAAGGCAAGAGGGCTCTGGGATTGGGGGAGCGGCGCCCCCTTTTCTATCTGTGCCTGGGAAGTTTATCTCAAGTGCGCCGCTCCAAGCGCGGCAAGTGGCGCTTTTCACTCTCTTTCCCCCACCCCCAAGTGTCCCCGGGTTCACGCTTGCAACGCTGGGTACTGGCTCCGACCGCTCTGCTGTCGGCTGGAGCTCGGCCCGGGTCTGGGGAAAAGTTCCGGGGGAGTTGTGGCTGCTACTGTGTACGCGAAGAGAGAAGTTGCGCCCGGGGACTTGGGACGCTGGGTTGGCAGGCCCGATTGCGGGTGGAGCGGTGAGCTCCGGTGCCGGAGGTGGGGGCCCTCTCCAGGGGTAGGAGAGGATCAGGCGGGGTCTGTGACCCTAGGTGGGCCGAGGAGGACCTAGGGGCTTAGTGTGTGGAGAGGACACCAGGCTGAAATCGGCTCCTGGTAGAGGACAGAGAGGAGAGAAGCATGGAGGGGGAAAGGGGACAGTAAAGGGGAGATGGCTGGGCCACCGGGACACTTGGGTCGACCTTCACTATCCAGGAGCGTCAAGTGGTAACTGACAGAGTGTCGGGGAGCGGGGGTTCCGAGGGGTGCGCAGGAATCAGGGGACCCTGCCAGACAGACCCACAGCCGTGGACCTCCCGGGACAGGGGGCTGAGTCGTGCGCCCGGGGTGAGCCGGCCGGGCGGAGCGGCGGCCGGTTTATTTTTACTCGGTGGCATTTGCAGAATGTGCAGCTGATGACCGTCGGCCGCCAGGAAGTTTTGCTTTCTGTTCTTTCTCTCTCTTTTCGAAGCCAGCGCGACCCGGAGCGGGAGAGCCGGGGAGCGGGGCCTGGGAGGGGAGGGGGCGGCCTCCTGGGGTGGAGAGATTCGGCCAGGGGAGCACTGGGGCTGTGGGCGGGGGTGCCCGGGCGCCGGCGGGCGCTGGGCTGCCGAGAAGCGGTTGAGCGAATGTCTGTCCCCAGCGTTTGGACTCTCCTCTGCGAGGGGAACAGGTGTATGCGCCGTCAATCACAGCGGGAGGGACACTTTGGGGGCGTAGATTAAGATCATAATAATAGATTTTTCTCTAGGGGGTGGGCACAGATTCTTCTTCCAAGTCTTCCCCGACCGGGGTCCTGAGCTGGGGGAGGAGAGGAGTGAGGCCAGGGACCGCTTCTCCCCTCCAGACAAGTTTCTCCAGATTCAGCTTCGGCTTGCGAAGCCGGCCTGGGTGCGGCGAGGACCGCCATCCTGTCACGCTGGGGAGGATGAAGGTGTGAGTGTCTAGGTGGTAGATGTGTCCAGTAGGGATAATCCCCCTCCTTCGAGCTGGAGCTCCCCTAAACCTGGCAGAATGTTGGGGAGACTGAGCGTGTACGTCGCTTCTCCAAAGGAGTCTGGGGGGCGCGGCACTCGGTGTGTGTGTAACTGTCCAGCAAACGCTCAGTGTAGTCACAGAGGTGGCGGGTGGCATAGGGTAATAGACCCGGAGTAGTCTCTGGACAAAGTTGGTAAATTTAGGCCGTCTCCAAGCTGGTACAGGCGCGCGGTGAGAGCGCACAAGGGAACTGGAAAACAGATCGTCTGGTAACGTTGGTGACCCCCCCCTCCTCGTGCCCAGAGCGCGCGCGCGTACACACACACACACACACACACACACACACACACGCCATCCTAAAGGGAGCTGTCCCGGCTGAGCAGGAGCAGCTGCGCCAGGCGTGGGGCGGGGGGTAGTTGGTCCCCCGGGGCTGCGCCCTGACTGCACTCCACGTGCCCGGAGGGGGCGCTGGGCAGATCCGCGCCCGAGCGCAAAGCGCTTAGCTTGAGCCCTGGTGGAGGCCAGGCGGTGCGTCCCGGGCGGTCCTCGCGCCCCTCACTGTATCACGCAGTTTGGAACCACTTTCACACTTCCCAAACTTTGGCTTTTTGTGCTTCGCCCTTCACTGCAGCTCCCAGATCCTTTCCTGGACAGAGAAGGGGAAACTTCTTCCACCTCCGCAGCGTCTAGCGTCTGTCTTCCCGGAAGACACCCCTGGCGTATCCGAAAGACACCCCTCTCCCCATATTGTTAGCCACCTTCGAGACGGTTAACGAGGGTTTATAGGGAATATCGTTGAACTTCAGTAATCAGGTTTCCAGCGATCTTATGCCTCCTGTTTAATTTATTAGACTAGTTATTTATTCTGTTGATGATAATCTGTTGCTGGTTTCTATGGAGATGTTAAACTGATCTCTTTCAGAAATCAAACTCCATATGCACTAAAACGTTTAAAGAGCCAGTGCCTCCCTCTTCCCCTCTGCCTTGCCCTTTTTGTTTTATTTTGTTTTTAGACTTTGCACCTTCGCGTCTTGCTCTGAGTATCAGCTCACTTTATTTCCTTCTGACGAAGGAAAGGAGCCCGGGAGACTCCCGCTTCGTGGCAAATACAGCTTATTATGGCTAACAGAAAGAGAAGGCTTTGATCCCCAAGTTGCGTCACCATTTAAAGCAGATCATCTCACCACCAAGCCCTCCCCCCCCATCATAGAAGAGCAAAATTCTTTCAAGATCAAAGGGGCCAATCTGAAGGAAAAAAAAAAACTATTGTTTTAAAAAAAATAGCAAAGTCAGTTACATAGGCGCCTCCCCCTTTCTATCTGCTCTCCTTGTGTTTCAGTGATTTTTTTGAATAAGAAAAACAAAACTCAGCCCATTTTTCATTCTTATTAATAGTTTATCTTGCCCCCCCCCCCTTAATTTAAAAAGAAGTTCAAAGTTAGATTTCTCTGCCTGTGGGGGTTGAAGTATATTTACTCTCTTTGAGACCATGACCATCTGTTTTTGGGAATTTCGCCTCTGGGAAGAAGGAAAAGGTTTTCACTCGAAGCTAATAGGATACTTTAATTTCCCCCATTTTGGGAAGTAGTCACCCCTAATTTTTAACTCCTAACTTTTTCTTGCTTTTTGAGAGTATGAGTGACCTATGGTTGGTGTCTAAAAGTGAATCAACTTTTCCTTCTCCTCAGTTCAGGTTTTTTTTTCTTTTTGCTTTTCTTTTTTTCTTTTTTTCTTTTTTTGTGACTTTAGTGGTCATGGGGGAGTCAGAGAATTAAGAAAATAAGGCAGAAAAAAATCATCTTGATTGGTGACATTCTGAAAAAAAAATGCAAACCTTCTCTGGCTCTGATATTTATCACGCTGACAGATACGATACAAAGTGATTGCATTTCGTAATGATCCTTGGGGACTAAGTTGTAGGTAAAACCATTTAATGCATTTTTAATATTAAAGTAAGACCCAGGCTCCATTTTCTTGGAGGTAGGGGGAATGGAGGTTCCCCCTACAGAGTTGGTGCTTTTGGAGTAGGCTGTATAGCTTTTTCAACTACAGCCCCCCCCATGTTTCCATTTACTTTGTGTTGGGGGGGGCATGAGCCACATACAGGGCATTTGGCTTTCATAAATAAATTTATATCTGGCCAGAAGGCCCAGTACTAAATAAGAGCTCACTTAAAAAAAAAAAAAACCACCATGACTCCACCCCTGCTAGAAAAAAAAAGCAATACTTGCCCCCTCCCCCCTTCTTCCATAGTCTTATTCTGCAGAGGGGTGGAGCTGGTTGTTGCTTTTCAGCTCAAGGGAGTGGGGGGGGGGCGATCCTGTTATTTCCCTCTTTGCTATATTTTAAATTTTTGTTTGATTTGGATTGCAAACAGAGCAGAGGCTTAGGGGTAAAAAGAGCACTGTGGCTTTAAACTCAGGAGTTTGCATATTCTCCTTGTATCTTTCCCCTTTGCTAATTATTGTGTTGTTTTCAGAGCAAATATGTCATATCCATGGCGACCGGGCAGGTTTATTGTCTTTCTGAAGCAATAGCTCACATAAGTAATTAATGACTTTCTTTTTTTTCCTCTGGCTTAGGTTAAACAGATCATTCAAGGAAAGTCATCTCTCTCTCTCTCTCTCTCTCTCTCTCTCTCTCTCTCTCTCTCCTCTCTCTTGTTTGTTTTTTTCTTTTTTTCTTTTTTTTTTTAAGCTCTGTAACATAAGAACATGAGTTAGAACAAGAAAATACTTTAGCTAAAAAGTCAACAGCTTATTTTGTTCGGTTTTTCTTTGAAAAGCTGAAATGTCAGCTTCAGACCTGGGCACTGCCATCTCCCACCCCGGAGTAGTGTGTAGTCCCTGCGTGGGCTGGCAGCCTCCTGCAAGGTTGTGCACAGGGAGGCCTGGAGGGGTTGGCACTGCGGGTGGGGGTGGGGGCTGAGGACATTTGCTTTTGAGGCTGGGGGACAGCAGTCCAAAATGAGTATTTCTCCTGTATTTAACAAAATTTAATTAAATTGTTTACAGGAAAGAATTAATGACTTGGTAGTGATGTGCTCACCCCCCAGCTCCCTTTTTTTTTTTGGTCTGGCTAATTGCAAGGACCAAGTTTTCTCTTCCTGCTCACCTTCAGCATCTTCTGGCCTTTGTCTTAAGTACTTTTTTACTGGAAAAGTAGGTTTTGGAATCTCTTCTGGTTAATATCTCCAACGTGATAGTTTCTTTCTCCTCCCCCACCCCACTCCCCTCTCTGCCTTTCTCCTTTAGACTTCCAACTTGAAGCTGATTCCTTCTCAGGAATCAACAGCTCTGACTGATTGGAACTCAGATACTGTAACTTTGTTTTTCTTGGTGGGGAGAGAGGGCCCTTTCAGCTTGTGATTGTGTGATGACAAAGCTCCCCGAGGCGCTCTGTGACAGTGTGAGGAAGGTGGAGACCATCCTTCCTCTTTCTTCCACAGTCACCTTGTATATTCTGCCTATTTTAAATGGACATTCCCTAGCGAGGAGCCTTATGATGTCAGCTTTTAACTTTAGAAATGTGTTAGGTTTTCTACGTGCCAGCTGCTCTTTCGCCCTCCCCAGTAACATTAAGCACACTGACACCGCCTTCCCCACCTCTTTTAAAGATTTCATAGAGAGCCAAGGTTTTGCGTGTGCCCTTCAGAAGTGGGGGTGGGGGGTGGGGGGAGGCGGGACGGAGAGAGAGAGACATCTGTGTTGTCCTCAGACACAATTTGAAATAACATTTGCCTCCTTCTGAACTAGTGCAGCTAGGCTGGGAGTCAGTGGGAAGGGTCTTTAAGCTTTGGGCATTGACAATAAAAATCTAAAGAAGAGAGATTTATTTGGCATCTGGTTTCTGAAGAAGGAGAAGAGAAGGCAAGCCTGATTCGGGGACTCCAGTAGAGCTGTAATTGAGCCTGTAACCTCTTGATGTCTATATCAGAGAAGCAGGCATGGGCTGAGGGAAGGGGCTGAGGCAAACAAGCCCTGCTGGGGGAGCTGGGGCTGAGGCACAGGGAGAGGGAGATAGATTTAATTTATAGACATTTTAAAAACTGTAATTTCATTAGGATCTGCTCTTCCTTTTCTCTGAAGGGCAGCCCGGCAGACCGATAAGGCCAATCCCTCTGCCCGGGATTCGAGTGTGTTTCCTGGGCACAAGGCTCCGTGTCCTTGCCAGCTCTAAGCTCTGCTTGGTTGCTTCTCGGCCCACTGGCTGCTGCCTTCTTTCACCTCACATGAAACCCCCAATAGCTAAAAGTTAGGCATGGCCCTGGCTGCCCTGGGATCTCCTCTCTGGTCTTCAGAGATCAAGTCTGTCTACTGCTTGGGTAGTGGCATCTGTGTGCCTTCCATCTGTCACCCGACTGCCTGTAGCTCTAGTGGCAAGAGTCTACTAGAGGAAGAGGGAAAGCCCCATCTTATTACCCCCCCCCAAGTTCACCAAGTTGAATTGCTTTGGTCCTGAGGCCACAGCTTGCAGAGGGTTGGGGAAGGGGGGGGGGCTAAAGCCTGTCGTAAATTCTGCAAAGATTAATCAAACGTTTAAAAACTGCATGTTAACGAGGTTGTTGCAGGCCAGCTGCCCCGACTGTGTCCAGACTTCTGTAGAGTGAGGGGTGGCCTGCCCTGGGAGAGATTCTTCTAAAATTATAATAATTGTAGACAACTAGAGAGAGGGCAGAGAAAGATGAAGTGTGGAGTAGAATCATCAAGTGCCCTTCGTCAGGTTGCTTGGACACTCCCCTCCCACCCCACCCCCACGTGTAGCCTGGATTTGTCCTGTGTGTCTTCTGTGGAAAAGGCACATAGAGAAAGAAAGTAAGGGGGGGGGTAGAGGGAGAAAAGGAGAGAGAGAGAGAGAGAGAGAGAGAGAGAGAGAGAGAGAGAGAGACTCATAGCTCCTTCAGAACTCATTATCATTCTTAATAAGTCTTAAGGAATGCAGAAGAGCATTGAGTGTAAATGCTGGGTAATCCTAACACTTCTCAAGGTGAGAGGAGTCTTGAGGACACAGAGGAAAGAGACAGCAGCAGGGGAGGGACTCTGAGTGGGGGCCCAGGGACCATGGGAGAGTAGAGGCCCAGTCTTCATGAGGTTCCTCATGAGGCCTGGAGGTTGGGTTTGGGGTACCCCAAGATGGAGGATAGTCGGAGTGGATGCAAAAAGAATCTTCAAGATAAGCTATTTTTCTTGGGGGGGGGCAGGGATGATGAGGCCAGCTCTGTCTTTCTTGGAAGGTGTCGTGGTAGGGGCATAGGCCTTTGCTTCCTCCTGGCTATATCCCTAGTACTCAGGCCTCAGGCTCCTAGAGGAGGTCCAGGCTGGTGTGTGGGGGTATTGGCAGAAGGGGCTTGTCTTGTTCTGTGCCCCTGCTTCCAGTCCCTCAGGATTCCCTCGCAGTAGCTGTTTCTAGGGAGCTGGAAGGACCAAGTGGTGGCCAGAGCTCTACTCTGGACACTAGGTGGCTTAGCGGATCTACGAGGCTCACCAAGCAGGGAACTGGATGCTGGCTTTTCCTCTCCTCTCAGCTGGTGGGCTCCACTGTGCAATCACTCTGCCCGCTCACTGCCAGGCAGCCCTGATGACAGTGGGCACCAGCCCAGGGGCACAGCCCAGCTCAGTTCCTGGACACAGCAAGCATGAAGCAGAGGCAGCTTCCAAAGCCGCCAGCTAGGGACACAGAAGGAAGACTAGGGATTCTAGCCCATGTTCTCTCCTCAGTCCTGCCTCAGTCACCAGGCACTCTGAGCTTGGGATGGCTCTCTGAGTTGTGCACGGCCCTTATTGAGAATCCTTTAAAACAAAACAAAACCAAAACCTCATAATCGTAAATATCACTTTTACTTTGAGGGGTCTCTCAGATCTTATAAACCCAGACTAAGAGTCCTCCAGACTCTTGCTCCAGGACGTTGCCTGCTTTCTAGTTCTTAGGGAAGGAGGCAGAATGGTCTTCCTAAGGCTCCTACCTGCCTGCCTCGGCTCTGGGAGAGGAGAATGCTTCAAACTGTCACAAGGAGGACCCTGTAGATGAAGCCAGGCCAACAGGCATTTTATCCTTTGTGGAACCAACCTTCACTTGCTCAGGCAGATGCCCCAGGACGCACCCGGAGCAGCTTTCCTTTGTCCTGTTTATATTCTCTGGGCTTCCTAGGCATTGCAGAAGGGTCTTAGCCAAGGTCATGTGCCAACTGGGAATGGTTTACTCTGGGGAGAGAGGTGGGTCTGACAGCAAACACAATAAAGGTTTGACTTCTCATAATATGCTTTTTAAAAATTAAAAAAAAATTATATTCTCTCCTTCTCCAGAAACTCCTGGGGAGCTTATAGAGCGTGCGTGGGAGTTTGAGGTGAAGGCTGGCAACTGAGCTGGCGTGAAGTCCACAGGGAGCGGGTTGGGTTAATGGTGGGTAGATTCTGCCTTTTTCTGTTGTTTAAGAGCAGTAATGGCCAAATTGCATGCCCTTCGTGAGCCTTGCTGAGGAGAGATTTACTGAGAGGAAGCTGCGCTGTGTCTCCGATGCTAGGTGGGTGAGTTTGTATGTATGGGTGTAAAGTGTACATGTGGGATGTGTGTGGCGTGTGTATGTATGTGTGTGTTTGTGCGTGTGTGTGGTGTGTGTGAGTGTGTATATGTGTGTGGTGTATGTGTTTGTATGTGTGGTATGTGTATATGGTTTGTATTTGTGTGTTGTGTGTGTTTGTGTAATGTGCGTATTGTGTGGTATGTATTCATGTGTGTGTGTGGTTTGTGTCTGTATGTGTGGTGTGTGTATATGGTGTGTATGTGTGTGGTATGTGTCTGTATGTATGTGTCGTGTGTGTATATGGTGTTTGTGTGTGTGGTGTGTGTGTTTGTGTGTATGGTGTGTGTATATGGTGTGTGGTGTGTTTGTGTAGTATGTGTATTATGCGGAATGTATGTATGTATGTGTGTGTGTGTGGTGTGGTGTGTGTGGTATATGTGGTGTGTGTATGTGATATGTGTGTATGCATGTGTGGTATGTGTGGATGTGTGTATGTTTGTGGTGTGTGTGTATAAATGAGAAGAGCGGGTGGGGAATGCGTTCTGCCAGGCCTGGCACCCTTCCCCAGCACTAATTGCTGGCAGTGTACCCACAGGGGCTGTGCCAGCATCTCAGCCGCCCCCCTCGCCCCGGGGAGCTCAGCTGTGCAGTTTGTTATGTGAGGGCCATTTCCGGGCCCGCTAGTCCTGGGGTTCCTTGGGAATTTCAGAAAAATCTAATTCTTGGAGAGATCGTGGGTCACACACCTGCATCTTTGGCTGAGAAGAGAGAAGAGCGAGGAACCTGGAGTCAGACTGTCTACTCCCCTGTTGTTCTGAGCTCCGAGTCTCCGTGTCCGCCTAGGGTCTCATGAGGTGTGGATGGGTGTGTTAAGCATAAAGAGATTCTGTTCGAGTTCTGGCATTATTCCACCTCACTGTGACCTTGAGTAAATCATTTGCTCTCTTTGGGCCTCAGTTTCCTGTCTTGTCAAATAGTCTTTGACAGTACTGTCTTCCTAGGGTCGTCTTGACAGTCAGCCGGGTTCCTAGCTGTGAGTGTCCTTTGAAAGTAATTAAATGTAATGAAGAATTTATCATGGTCATGTTGTCAAGTGAAGGATGTCCCCAGTGTCAGTTGAGCCGGTTTTATGTAATCTGGTATGTGTCTCTGAAGGGACCCCGGTTGAGTCCTGTTCCACAAAGGGCCTGGATACAGACTGTGGTACTGAGGCTGTGTATTTGTCTCAAATTCTGAGTTGGTTCTTTTACTAGGACCTTGGGGTTGCTTTTCTGGCTATATAGGCAATTCCATTGAAGATTTGGGGTGGGCCTGTTGTTTCAGCCTGTGGTGTCCCCAGTTACTGTGAGGAATCATGTGTATTTTCCAGCTGGCAAGACTGGGGACTAGAGTCATGTGATGTTACATCAATGACTTAACCAGCCTGTTCTCATCTGTGAAAGGGGGAAATCTGCCCATTATGTATCTAGTGCTACGAACCCCCTGGTTGTAGCATGATAGAAGGCTGGTTGGAAATCTGAACATTCTCTCACTTCTCTGGATATCTTGGACAGGGTCAGGAGGCCCACGTGAAACCAGGACCATCAGATTCTGTTTCCCATTGTGGTTGGACTGGCTGTTCAGTGAGATGGCTGGAATGGGTGAGAGCCGATTGTGACAGGACATGAGAGACGGAAGGCTAGGGCAGACAGGAACTGGCCTGGGGTACCTGTGGAGGGAGCTTGTCCTTGAGAAAATGAGGCTGAGTTGAATGCAGATCCTGCTTTTCCTGCTTGGGCAGATGAACGTCTGTTGTTTGCATGTTCTGTAAAATGGGCCTGGGATTTCCTCTGTGCTTCATGGAGCTGCTGGGATGGCTAGGAGACAGGAGGGTGTGTCTGCCGCAGCTCCACCTGGAGCTTTGGAGCACAGTGCATACTCGGTGCTGGTGCTGTTTTCCTACCTGCCCTTGAGTGGGCCTGCCGTGGAGCACTCCAGTCCTAGGAGGAGACAGGAAAGACCAGGAAAAAAAAAGTCAGGGGCGTGTGGCAGTGACCTGAGGAGGCAAGGGCAGGGGAGGGGGGAATGCTGGAGGGGCGAGGGGTACTTATGGAAGATGAGGGGTATGACACCCCATCAGCCTCTCCCATTTCACTGTGCTACGGCAAAACACTCCGGTCTTGTTTCACTATCTGAGATCTGGAGCAGGTTAATTTCCATGACGAACTCCAGGCCACAGGCTTGGAGGATTTATCTAATTAAACTGATGCTTTTTGCTAAGAAAGGAGGAGAGAGAAGGGAGAAGGGAGGGTGGGGGGAGGAGGAGGAAGCACACAGTAGGGAGGGAAGGAATGAAGAAAGGAAGGAAGAGGCAACTGGAAGGGAGGTGGGGAGGGCTGACAATATGCTGGTGGGGAAGACAGGAACCTGGCTGACAAGACATGCTCCTTTTTCCTTCTGGTCTTCCTTCCTTTATTTCTAAAATCGTTTGGGGCTGGGAATAGCTGGAGGCCTTGGGGTTTTAGGTCCGTACTGGCTGATCAAGTAGTTATTGCTCTGTGGACATTTCAATTAGACAATCTAGCTCAGCTATTCCCTAGTCACACTGGCCAGAGTTGGACTATCCACACAAACACACAGACACAGACAAAACCACATACTGATACACCTATGCACAAACAGAGACATGCATACAAACATACACACACACAAACATACATAGACAGACAGACATACAAACACACACACACACCATTTCTAACAGCACAGGAAGTTCTGTTGGGCAGTATCTCTCTGAGCTAGGCCTAAGTGCAGGAGCCCCAGGGAACAGAGTGAGTGAGGGGATCTTTAGCAGCGACATTCGCAGATGTTTGAGATGCCTCTGGGGTGGGACCACCTTCTCTGTGATCCAGTCTAGCACATTCCTCTCTCACACGCTAGTCTGGAGCGAGGAGGATACAACCTCAAACTCTTCTCCTGCCTAGCATCTTTGTGGTCTTGGAAGGGTCTTAACTGTAGGACTGGGCTGACAGCACACAGAGCCCACCTTCTTGGGTTCCTGTGGCCATTAGCAGAGGTCACGTCGGAGGCATTTTACGGAGCAAGGTGCATGGTTAGCACTCAAAAACAAATAGGGGGCCATTGGCTGGCAAGGTGGCTCAGCTGGTAAAGACACTTGCTTTGAAGTCTGACGAGCTGAATTCAGTCCCCTGAATCCACATTGTGGAAGAGGAGAACCAAACCCTGGAAGTTACCCTCTCTCTTCAACACATATGTTATGGTGGGCTTATGCCCTTCCACAAAACAATGTAAAAAAATGATAACCATAATCATCATGTTCATAATAGGTATTGAAAAGCTTTGGTGACTGCCAGGTTCATAGGGACATTCTCTTATCAAATGCTGATTTATCCAAAAACCCTGTTTGCTAGAAGGTACTTTAAATAGAGACACACCCCCATCCCCGAATCTTTGCCTCCTAGGAACCTATTTTAGTTTCTTTCTTTCCATCCATCTCTTTCTTCTCTGTGCAGAACAACTTAAGAGTTTACTAGAAGCCGGGCGGTGGTGGCGCCCGCACTCCCAGCACTTGGGAGACAGAGGCAGGTGGATTTCTGAGTTTGAGAGTTCTAGACTAGCCTGGTCTACAGAGTGAGTTTCAGGACAGCCAGCACTACACAGAGAAACCCTGTCTCGAAAAACAACAAACAAACAAATAAACAAAAAAAAACAAAAACAAAAAAAAGAAAGAAAGAAAAAAGGAAAAAGAAAGAAAAGAGTTTACTAGAGTTAACTTAGTTTCTGTTACTTGAAAGGTAGAGTCTCTTCACTTCTAACATACTAAGGGTGTGCATGTGTATGTGAGTGCATGCGTGTGTGTGTGTGTGTGTGTGCGTGTGCCTAAGAATGAGTACACACAACTTTTCACTGTCTAAGCCATATTACAGCAAAGCAGGAAAAACCCACCCCAAAGAATTAAACTCGAGGAGCGTAGTAGTCGTGACCCTGCCGCTGCTGGATGGGTTGTTTCAGACGGCGGTGGGGGTCAGCGGCCTCAGGAGGGATGTGTGTGTTTATTCCCGGACATTGCCCAGTGCCCTGTGTGCTAATGCGGAGCTGAAAAGGCCCCTGCATTGTGCAGGCTCCTTCCCCCGTGAAAAGGCAATTGAGTCAGTGAGTTCCGAACGGATTGAAGCTGGATTGAAGCTGACAGTAAACGAGGATTTGGCAGGGGTGGAAAACAAGCTACCCCTAGGCTCCGCCCCCTCCACCCGACCTCGCCCAGGCTCACTCATCCCTCTATCAGTTCCCAGTGCTTGTTTGGGTTTTAGAGGGATCTCGCACAGAATTAGGATCTCTTTCTCTATGCGTCCATATTTGCCAATGGGATTATGTCTGGACCTGCCTTTCTCCCAGGGGATGGCTTTCTTCGTACCCCCACGTTGCCGTCTCCCAACCCCCTCCATCCTCTGTGGCTCCACCAGCGATCCTGAATGAGTTAAGGGCTGAATCCACCCTAGACCCGGCTGTACATTTCACTCTGGGTTTCTGAATGAAGCCATGTGCTGTGCTCAGCATGTTTGGAGACTGTCTGCCCCAGTGACCCAGCAGCCCCCACCCTGCTGGGTGGCATCTTTCATGGGACCTGCTGCTAGGTCCCAGGACCTCCTCCTAGGCAACTTGACAAGCCGATAGCCCACGCTGTGGGGGCTTTGTCTGGTGCCCTCCCTACATCCAGCCTCCCATTAGAGCCCTATTTGAATTTTAAAAGAAAGGGTACGCCATTTTAAGCTGGCATCATCCCTGGTTTGCAAAGAAGGCTTGCAGCACTGAGGGTTAGTATATGCCAAGGGTCTGACCTCCGCACCACTGTCTCTTCTCCATGATGTTCAGACCCATCAATCAGCCAACATATAGTTACATGTCTCAGCCCTCAACAATGGCCCTGCATCCCTAGACCTCCCCATTTAAGCCTTTCCATGAGCCTCAGAGAACTATGGCCACCCTGCACATCCCCACTCCCACCCCCAGACATGCTCTACATGTGTGTCGTGGCATCTCTCAGCTTCGCCATCTAGCCTCCGTGGTGGAGAACATGTGTTCCCGAGAGACAAGAGAGGACAAGAAGGACTCATTCGGACAGAATTACAACCTACTCCTTGGGGGTACATTTGTCCTCCTGTGGCTAGGGATGTCTCTTAGGGCTTCTTTCTGGAAAGACCAAGTGGGGATCTCCTTGCTTTAGGAGCTGGGCTGGAGAATAGTGAGCAAGTCTTTGGGTTCAAATCCCTGGCCTTTTGTTTATTGGGAGAGTATCTTTGGACATATCTAACTATCCTATCCTCATTTGTGAGAGAGAGGAGGTGCCCATGCTTCTGGTATGGGGTCAGATGAAACGCCCCGGCACAGGCTTGGCAGAGGCAGCCCATGGACACAGGCTTTAATGCTCCTGCTAAACCCTTTCTGTCATGGGGAAGGCAGGAAAGCAGTGGGCTCAGACCTGCCCCTGTGTTTTGTTTTCAGGACCCTCAAGGCCAGGCTGGAGCTCCAGTCCCTAAGACCATCAAAAGCTGGCTTAAAAACACTTGCCAGACAAGAAAGGCAAACATATTTATCCAGTCCAGAACCCTGGGGAAAGGAGAAAGGCTTTTGAGACCCAGGGCTGTGGCTCTTGGATGTCCAAGCGGCAGTCTCTGGGCTAGCCTGGACTGTCTGCCAAACGAGGAGTCTACTAGATGCTTCCACCATCTTGGTTCGCCTTCACCTCTCCTCATGGAGGAAAGCCTGGCCCTTGCCCTCCCCCAGCAGCAGGTGGCCTTTGCAGCCTGGCACCTGTTCCTGGAGGGCGGCTGCCAGGAAGGCGCCAACCCAAGAATCACCCGCCTGGTGTGTCCTCCAGAGTCGTTGCATGAGGGAGGTGACTGTGCTCCCCGGAGAGGTAGCCCTGAGCCTGCCCTAGTAGAGAGTGTGAGAGTTAGAAGAGGGCCTCGTTCTCTCAAGCCAGAGCCCCCTCCTCACCCTCCAGGTGAGTCGCAGAAGAGCCGAGGTCTGTGCGCTGGGGGTGGGGTGGGGGTGATGGATGAGAGGATGTGGCGGAAGTCGTTGAGATGGTGCAGAGGAAGGGTCCTGTTCTGTCCCCCGGGTGCAGCATTAAAGCCGAGTCGCTCTTCCATTTCCACTTTGCTATGAGAGGAAGGAAACAGACATTTACTGAGCGCCGGCTGAGTGTCAGATCCTGTACCGTGGCTTTTTGTGGGATTGAAGGGCACAGGGCAGGTAGATCGATGGGCACTGTACCTCAGGAAATAAGGCTCCGAGAGATCCACAGGAGTCAGTGAAAGAGGGCCGTTTGGTTGGTGTTGGTTGGTTGGGCTTCGCTTTTACTTAGATAGGGTCTTGGTTTGTAGCCTAGGCTGGCCTTGAACTCTCCACCGATTCTCCTACCTTAGCCTGCTGAGAGCTGGGATTATAGGTGTGTGTCTCCCACCAGGCCTAGTCATGACGCTGAGTGTAGGTTGATCTGCCTGCGAAGGGCACACCTTCCTTCAAGCACTGGGAAATATAGAACCACGTCTTAACAGAAACTGTTAAAAGAGGTAAAAGGAAGAAAACTGGCCCTGAGCTTAAATATTTCAGCATACTCTTTCTTAGTACCTAGTGTATTTTCATCCAGTGTTTTTTTCCCCCCCTTTGGCCACTGTGTCTATTTATATAATGTGTATTTTGCATAATTGTGTCTTTAGAGGTTATAGTCTAAGTGGAGACCCTGGATGAGATAGGAATGAGCTGCGGCCAGTGCTGGGTGGTTGACTGTCTGCAAAATGGGAACCCGTGTGTGATTCCCAGCTATCTTACCAGTCAGTCACAAGACTCTTGAACTCGGCTAGAGGAGGAAGGCTGTCCAATGGGCGAGCGAGCAGGCCCCGTGTGCTCTCCAGGGTTAGTTCTGTCTGCTCGCTTCACTGGTAGAATGTTCCTTTTAACTCGCTTCCCTTTTGCGTTTGACAAATGGGCATATTTGTACCATTTTCCCGAATGACCTTCTCTCCTTGGGGTAATGAGAAAATGAAGGTCTTAGCTAAGTGCTTTGAGATATTCAGATATAAAAACGGGAGAGCGGAGTGTTGTCATGGGCCTTTTGCTGCCAGGGTGCTTTATAGAGAGGAAGTGCAGCTTCTCAGGGGGTGAAGGTCGCCTGGAGGATGAGGCCCAATCGCAGGACCTGTGTCTCTCTGGGTGCAAGGGCAGGGGAGTTCAGGGCCTGGCTGAGGTCGGGCGAGGTTTGGGTGGGGCTCCGGTCCATCTTCCAGGTACGTTCTCCAAGGCCACGGACCCACAGCCAAGGTGATCTGGGTCGCTCAGGCAAAGGCCCCCAGCCTGGGTTTAACTCTTGTGGATACATGATCTGATTTAAAGATATTCCCCCGTGCCGTCATAGCGTCCTCCCGTGATAACGCAGTGAATAAATCCTGCCTCGCCTATGCAAATAGCTATCGCGAGGATGATTTTGAAACATAGAAAAATATTTATTATACATATTGGAGAAAATACCCCCTGAATGTCCAGTGTTGTGACGGCCACCAGAGAAACTCTGTGAAAGCTTGAAAAATGTCCCTGAAATGACAGCATTAGGGAGGGAGGAAACTCAGGCTGATTTGTTTTTTATTTCATAACATTTTATTTAAACTTCCCCTATGATTAACAGCCAGCAAAGCTGAAGTGCCAGCCCAGCGGGGAGCCCTGGCAAGGGTGGGGGGCGGGGCCACGCCCCAAGAGGGCGCCTGCACCCACGGCCCCCGCAGGGCTCTGAGCTCACCGGCTCTGCCAGCCGAACAGACCTATGAGATCTCGGGAACCGAGGCGGATCGGTGACTCAGAACTCCGTGTTGTGCTCTGTTCAACAATAGCTTTTGTCTTTTGCCCAAAACCCTGGGCCAGTGTGTGAAAAAAAAATTAGAAAATTATGAGATAGTTTGTACTTTCCAGCTGGTGCCAGCTTTGGGTGCTTTATTTATTCAAGGTGGGGAGGTAGGGAAGGCAGGGTGGAGGTGAGGGAGAAGGAAAAAGAAAAACAAGGTAGAAACTCGGACAAGGCCCAAGAAAGGTCTACACCTCGACAACAAACTTTCTTTGTTTCACGGTGGGGAGGGAAAAAAATAAGGAAAAAAAATGTAGAAGGCCTGTTGGAACTGAATACAGCTCCCTGCGTGGTATCCATGCAGGGGATTGCCCCCTGTCAATCCCACTACCTCAGGCTTGTATTTGTGGAGCAGGGAAGCTGATTTTGGGTGCTTAACTCTGGGGTGCCCACAGGGGCCCAGGTAGAAAGACAGAGCCGGCAGCTGGACGAGCAAGGATGACCCACTGGTAGCTGATGGCCCATAATGCCTAGCAGTCAATAGCCTGGCTCCTCACTTCCAGCTGGGTTTTCTTTTCCTGAGGGCCAGGAAGATCACTCCATTGGTGAAGCATTTGCTTTTTAAGTACGGGAATCTGAACTCAGATCTCTAGAACCTAGGCAGTGTGTACCTTTAACCCCAGCACCGGGGAAGCAGAGACAGAAGGATTCTGGGGGCTCTGTAGCTAGGCAATCTTGGCAAGCTCTAGGTTCAGTGAGAGATCTGGTTCCATAAATAAGGCAAATATAGATACAGAAAGACATGGACCATTGACCTCTGGCCGCCACAAACACTACCAAATGTGTGCCTGCACATACATGTACTACACACACACACACTCACACACTCATACACACACACACACACACACACACACACACGACTCTTTCTGGAGTCTCTGCTACTGTCTCATTTGGAATCTCAAATACCACGTAAATCAGAGTCAGGCCCAATGTGGCTTTATTTATTTTTATTTTATGTGTATGAATGTTTGCCTGAATATATGTATATGAATGTTATATATCCCAGTGCCTACAGAAGAGGGCATTGGATCCCCTGGAACTGGAGTTACGCCGTATGGTTGTGAGCCACCATGTCTGTGCTGGAAATCGAACTTGAGTGTTCTGGAAAAGCAGTCAGTGCTCATAACTACTGAACCATCTCTCCATACTCCCTCCCACAACCCTCATCAGTTTAAACTGGAACCTTCTACCCAATGTCCTCCAGAAGAGTGAGAGTTGGGAATGGGGAATGGGGTCGTGGTTAGAAAGTGTGTGGGAGTGGGTGTCAGGTTAGGTGTGTAAAGTGTGGTTGTGTGTAAATGGTTGTGTGGGTGTTGGTGTATATGTGACTGGCTGCCTGTGAGTTAATGTGAACGATAGGGTGAGTTTATGTGTATGGACGGACGATTGACTGGCTACGAGCAAATAAATAGTTGTATATACAAGTAGTTGCGTATAGGATTGCGATTGTGTGTGTCCATGGGAAGTGACTGGGAGTGATTGTATGAGGTCGTGTGTGTGTGAGTGTGTGTGTGTGTGTGAGTGTGTAACTGTGTGAGTGATTTTATGTGATTGTGTGTGATGGTGTCACGTGGGCAGTTGATTCTCTCTGCCTGTGTGGATGACTGTGTGCGGTTGTGTGTGTCCCTTTAATTTTAACAGCTTTCTCCCCCCCCCCCATTTTAAAAGCCAGGCAGATTAAAATTAGAGGAGAGAGGTTCACAATTCTTTTATCAAGAATCTCCAGCCAGGCGGTGGTGGCACACGCCTTTAATCCCAGCACTTGGAAGGCAGAGGCAGGTGGATTTCTGAGTTTGAGGCTAGCCTGGTCTACAGAGTGAGTTCCAGGACAGCCAGAGCTATACAGAGAAACCCTGTCTCGAAAAACAAAAAACAAAAAAACAAAAAACAAAAAATGGCCTGGAGCCTGGGCTTGGTGTCTATTCTTGCTTCCTTTTTAGAGCTAAAGATATTGTAGGGACACTTTGGGGTCTTTTTTCCATTGATTGGAACAGGAAAGAAAGGCTGTGATTCAAGGTGAGGTCACAGAGGTCAAGGGTATCCTTGCCTGGGACTCCGTGGCCTGTGTCTGTGGCTCTGGTTAGGACCCCAATCTCACACACTTTGCTTTGGGCTCAAGAAGGATTGCCAATGGGGTTCTGAGGCTCACGTGACTTTACTGCGCCCACTCGATCTTTTTGGTCATTGTGAGCTTAGGGATTATTATCTTTGTGCAGATGGAGAAACTGAGGCTGGGGGAGGGGAGGCCGTGTGCCCATGATCCCATAGCTAGTCCATGGCAGTTCTGGAATCTGGGCAAAACCTTTAGGCTACTTGGAAACCCAGGAATCTCCCCCCAGGGGCTTGGAGCAAAGCTGACCAGTTCCACATTTGAATGTATGCTGTGCTACACTTGTCCTTTTGGGGGATCAGATTTTAGGGTGACGACTAGGAGCCTGGTTGAGGGAATATGCCTTTTTGAAGGAAGAGCCCTGGACGGGGAGACATCTGAGGTGATTTCTAGCCCCACCACTGCCAACAACTAACAGCACATCCTAAGACTTCGACTTCATCCACACAGAGAAGAGCTAGACCCAGCTAGACCTATTTCTCCACACTTTAGCATGACTGGAGCTTCCTGCCACCCTTCAGAGTCCCCAGCTGTGCCATGTAGCAAGTCCTCTCCCACAACCTGTCAAACCAGAGATGGCAGTTTCCCCAGAACTCCCGAGAGCTCCCGCCTCTGTATCGTACCAGGCAGAGCCTTCAGCAGGCTCGTCGGGCAATGCCCCTGGCCCGTGCCCTGTGCACCTCTCATTGATAACCGTGTGTCTGCCTGTGCCTCAGGTCAGAGCCCTTTGGTTTGAACTTGCCTCATATTGAGAGGCTGTGATGTGAGAAAATTATGAGCAGGGGAGAGGAGTGGGACCTTGTGACAACTGGCAGCTGTGGAGAAAGGGGCAGGCTCCCTGCCCAGGGTGAGCGCCATCTGGGCGGGAGGCCTGGCTTCCAGCTGTGGGGGCTCTGGAAGGGCAGAGCCTGGGAGGAATGATTTTGAAGCCACTACTATGGAGATTAAGGGGATGAGAATGTAAATCTCAAGTAAAAAGGTAATTGAATGTAATAGCAAACACTGCTCGCTCTATGTTAATTTTAGCTCTTCCCCTGGATACAAGACGCTGTATTAGTGTTTTATTACCATTTTGTTTGCACTAATAAAATAGTAAAATTTATTTCAAGGAAGTTGAAGGATGGTTTTACAATGCAAATTTGAAGAAATTGGACTTTTCATTTATGCTTCAGCTATTTTAAACCCTGACGGGTGTAAATTAGCTACAGGGACCAGGCAGACCCCACTGATGGGGATTTTGGAGGCGGGAGCCCTGGCAGAGGTTCCAGATTAGCTGAGGGAAGAAAGTACAAAGCACTCTTTAGAAATGCCGAGGCCACTGAGGTGCCTGACTGGGTGGGACAGGGTGGTAGGTGAGGGTGTGCTGGGCATGAGCGACTGTGGGTGCAGGCAGGTACCTCACATACTGAATTGGTAGAGAGACACATGTGACCATAGATCTCAGATCTTTGTCTTTCCTCTTTATCCTTTGGCCTTATTCCTGTCCTGACATTGGCCTGTATTAGCCTAGTGAGCCCCCAGGAGAGCTGAGCAACTTCTGTTTTGGCTGGGCATGCCAGGTAGACCAGTTGTCCAGACCACACTCTCCCTCTGAAGAGAGACTACAGACTTTAAGGGAAAGGAATCATTGGAAATTGGAACCTAAAAACAACATGAGAAAGACAGGCTAGAAGCTAACAAGACAGAGGTTGACAAGCACATCTGTCCTTCCTTGTTTTTTCTTCTAGCCCAGGCTACCTTGAGAAAGTAGAACAGGACTTTATCAGTGATCCAGCATCCCTTCAAGTAGGGACAAATGACAAGCTAGACAGGTGTGGTAGTGTCTGTAAAGCAAAAAGGTTTTTTTTTTTTTAAGTCAAGTGACCTGAATTTCTTGGAACTAAAGGTAGGTAGAGAGGGAAAGAAAGGAAAAGGTGGTAGGTGAGCTTCTTTTTGAGTTTTGGGTGAAGAATTCAGGTTGGATCTTGTTTTATCCAAACCGGTTTGTTTATCTCTGAAAAATTATCAGCAGCAATGGCCCAAAGGGATGCATTGAGGACCCACTTCCAAAAGGTAGGGAACCAAGCAAATGTTCTAATGTCTGGCAGAGTCACTGGGGTGTATTGCCCAGGGTTTTCTGGATATCTGCCTGGCACAGGGGAAACAGTGAGTTAATTTAGCTTGTTTCCAACTCTAGATCTTTCTCTGTGTGTCTGTGTATGTGTGGTGGGGGTGTTGTTCTAGTATATTCTCTCTCCCTTGCTTAGGTGGGGTGTGTGTATATATGCATACTGTCAAAGGCAGATGCAGTTAAGGGGAAGCTTTGGTGTTGACATTGGCTAGATCATAGATGAAGAGACTTGTGGGATTTTTTTAAAGAAATTGGAACAGTCGCTACAGAGAACCCTTAAGGATGATGGTCTTGACTGCAGATCTGGCATTGGAGCCAGGAAGGACAGGACATGACAGGCCCCTTGCTTCTCCTGATGGCTAATCTGCAGGACCACATCTGGAGCACCAGAGAGTACTCACAACTGACTTAGATGGTAGGATACATCTAAGGGTCAAGCTAGCCTCCAGCTGTAGGGTTGGCATTCCCATGGGGGACAACAGTGTGGGAAGCCTTTCCATCTTGACCTCTTTGGAGCTCCTTCAGATGAAGAAACCGGGGGTTGGGTTTGTGGGGAATCACAGGGTTTAGAATGAGCAGGATGAAAATTAGTAGGCTAGGAACCTCCTCCTCTCCACACCAGTGTGCTTGGGAGGCCCTGAGCTGACAGCTGAGGACCACAGAGGCAGGGTCCGCACAGTTTAAAGGAGCCAAGGCCAGGGCAGGAAGGGTACAAACAAGCAGGGAGCAGATTTTAAAGTGAGGGTGTGCTGTTTGGCTGTGGAAATGGTCTGTAGCTCTTTGAGACAGGGAGATGCCCTGCTGTGTACCCAAGGATTTAGACAGGGCATCAGGCAGGGGGTTACACTCCGAGGAGATTTCAACCCAAAACTGTAATTACTCAGGGAACAGGCAGAAAGAGGAGAGAGGATTAGCGGGTGCCCTGCTGAGCCTGGTGGTGCAGGTGGCAGCAGGGGTGCCTGGCCTGGGCACCGGCATTTGTCAGGTCTCTTCACTTGGCCTATGGACTTGTGTCAGAGCTGGGGTGGTCTCCCCTGAGGATGACCAGGGCCCCAGGCACCTCTTTTCTGCCTACCTATTCTTACTTCTCAGGACCCTCTCATCAGGTCCAGTGCTGTTCCCCACATCCTTCTTCCTAATGTGTGGGCATCCTCTACAAACAGTAGATACTCTTTCCTAATGGGTTTGACTTTGGGTCCTGAGGTATGTGTGTGTGAACTGGGGACAGATGTTCAGAAGGACACCAGTCCACTGTTCTTCCTCCTGGCCATAGTAAACCCAGATCTGTGAGATTTGGGTGAGCCTATGCTCTAGTGCCCAGGCTATCCCAGTTTCTACTTCAGTCTGAAGGCAAGGAGGTTAAACTCCAAGATCTTTTACCCACAAAACTCAACCCTTCCTCTCATTCCCCTTTTCCCCACCCCCACCCCCAGGTATAGCACCCTGACTCAATGGCCCCCCTTTCCTGCACCTGTCAGCTGTCTCATGGACTGTCTGGCTTGGCTGCCTCCCATCCCGTCCTCCCAGGCCAGCCCCACCCTACTTCCACGCCTCAGCCCCTTCTCCCCCTTCCTGTCTTTTCCTACTGCTGTCTCTACCTGCCCATCGTGCCGCAGACACACCTGAAGAGCCCCAGCTGCCTGTCGGAGTGTAGGTACAGCTCAGGGTGTTTACCAGACAGCCCGGATAAGGTGCTAAATCCTGTTGCTGTCTTCCCAGGGCCAGCTTCCTCAGATGGGCTTCCAAATCTCTAATCTTGGGGTACCTCCATGCCCAGCCTGTGTTTGATGGGAGCTTTCCTCTATGATTGATTGAAGCTCAACTCAGGAGGATCTGTCGCTGGGTTTGGTCTGGGTTCCTAACCGGTGTGTAACAACATGAGGTCTGGCCCCTTCCTCTCTTTGGTCCTTCCTTCCTTCCTCCCCTCCTTCCTTTCTTGGGAATCTTAGTGAGTAGAGGTCTGGATGGTCCCCAAGCCCGTCACCACTATGATCACAAAGCTGCCTATCACTGGGAATGTGAGTGTCAGGCAAGAGGGTCTAGTTTAGAGCCTGAAATGGCCGAGGGGAGAGGTGGATAGCACCTCTGTTGAGTCCTCCATTGCAGTTCTTCAGACTGGCATAGTAGCCAAAGTGGGGTTTGGTTGGGACACCAAATAACCTGTCCAGGTCTAAGATGGCTGGTCCTAAGTGGTGTCTCTGTGTTGGTTTGGGAGGTGACAGTGCCAGGGAGAGGCATACTTTAGTCCAGCATGTCCTTCTTAATCTCTCCATGTCCTTGGGGTAATTAGGCCTCACCTTGCTCCCAGTTAGAAGGAACACTGAGACAGCCCTGTGTGCTCTCTTCTTAGTGTGCAACAGAGGGTGGAAGGTTCTTCTGTGTCCTCAGCCTGCTTTGTTCCTGGAACAGGACTGTAAGAGGCTGCCAAGCGTACTTCCCAAGCTGGGAGGCTGGAGAAGGGAAACCCTGGAGACCTCTGGAGATGCTTGAGACTCTGAAGTCGCCTGAACAGTGGTGGGGCGGGCCTGGATCACTTCTGTGCACATCTGGGGGAGATGTCTGTATCATTCCTCTGAACTGACCTAGACAGAATCTTCTAGTTTCAGCATTTCTCCATGGCCACAGATGCCTTCTTCTCCCAGTCCTCCCCAGCATGCCCCTCCTCCTCCCCTGGGCTGCTAGCAGACTCTTGGGTTTCACGTTAGCTCAGTCTTTCTCTCTCTCTAGGTCTCCTCACCTCTGTCACTCCACCTTCCCAGTCTCCCCTCAGTCATCACTGTTCCCAGCTTGCCTCTCTGTCCTCTTTTGAGGTTTGTGCCCTGAGAGGAACACAGGGTCCCCCCAAGAGTCAGTTCTGAAGACACCTCCACCATCACGCTTTGTCTACAACCAACTTCAATGCCAAGAGTAGAAACCTATGGGCCAGGACTCCCTTGGGCTCCAATGGTACTAGACTTCCTAATTTTATTTGGACTATGTGTTGTTGTGCAAAGACAAAGACGGGATAGAAGACAAAGAGGACACAGGGCAAATCTGAGAGTGATCGTTGCGTTGGTGAGGAGGAGGAGGAGGAGGAGGAGGAGGGTGAAATTAATTCACTAGAAAACCTTGTTTACTGGCTTTACTTAGGTGCTTCCATTTTAAAAGTCTACGTTTACAATAAGTCGCTAATTAAAATATGAAATTAAGCAACAGCTCTGTTTTTTTTCCCCTCGTTACACTTTAATTGCATGATTTTTTTGTGATGTAATTTCTGGAAACACCCAGTGTACCTCACAGGACTGATCATGTGATAAACTAGAAGCACCTGAAACCGCCCCCAAAAAATAAATATATAAACTCAGGGGACCTGAGGATAGGCTGGAAATGACAGAGGACCTCGGAGAGCCAGGACCAGTTGTACACAGTAATGGCAACTTCTACGTAAGGGTATTTAGCCTTACTTTCCCACAACAATTGGTACATCTCAGGGAGGACAAAGCCAAAATAAAATCCAGACTAGGTGAAGCTGTCACTTTTGTCTTCCAGCCCCAGGTTGATGCCCTGGAAAGCAAAAATAGAACCAGGAATCTCCCTGAATCTCTTCTGACTTTGGCTTAGTCGTCTGGGCTACCCACATCCATCCCTGATTCTGAGAGGAATTTTCTTTGCGCCCCTCATACTGAACCAAGCCCAAAAGTAGGCAGGTGACTAGGAATAGTGGTTGTCCCTTTTGGGAAAATGTCCAAGGCCTTGCCCCTGCCCTTGCCCCTGCCCTTGCTGGCCCTGTGTTCCAGACTCCGATGAAATCTTAGGTTCCTGCAAGAGGAGGTGGAAACCCAGAGCCCAAGGTGACTACTCCCCAGAATTCCACCCTTCTCCACCCCAGCACCCCCATCCTCTCCTCCTCCTCCTCACCCCTTTGCCACCTGGGACCTAACTAGAATCTCTGAAGCACTAAGGACCTGCTCCGAGTGGTGAGAGATGAGGGGCATGTGCCTGAGAGATTTCAGGCCAGCATCCCTGAAGGTGTTCGCTCTTCTTGACACAGGGCATGTAGGCTTTCTTTCTCTACTTCCCACGAGTTACTAGTCAGGGGCTCCAATAACTTCTTTATAGCTTTTGTTCTTTAGGGTATCTTTTTTTAAATTTTATTTATTTTTATTTCATGTGTGTTACTGTTTTGCCTGCATGTATGTCTGTGTGAGGGTATTGAATCCCCAATACTGGAATTACAGACAGCTGTGGTTGCTGGGAATTGAACTAGAACAGCCAGTAATCTTAACCACTGAGTCATCTCTCCATCCCCCTTTAGGGTGTCTTAAAAATACATCTTTGGGGCCGGGCGGTGATGGCGTACGCCTTTAATCCCAGCACTTGGGAGGCAAAGGAAGGCAGATTTCTGAGTTCCAGGCCAGCCTGGTCTACAGAGTGAGTTCCAGGACAACCAGGGCTACACAGAGAAACCCTGTCTTGAAAAACCAAAAAAATAAAAAATAAAAATAAAAAAACTATCTTTGGAGCTGAGTGGTAGTGGAGTTGGTGGTGCACACCTTTAATCCCAGCATGGGGAGGCAGAGGCAGGCAGGTAGATCTCTGAGTTCAAGGCCAGTGTGGTCTACAGAGTGAGTTCTTGGACACCCATGACATGGTCCACATGCCCCACATACGGTTGCTGCACATACGTACATACAGGCAAAACACCCATACATATAAAATAAAATCAAGCTTAAAAATAAATTTCCTCTATTAGTACAATTTATACTTCTTAGTAAATATACGAAAGTTTTTTTAAATGTCAAAGAAATAATTTAAAAATAGGCCAGATATGGCTAAAAGAAGTTTCAGGAAGTGCCAAGACACCATTGAGGCTCAGCCGTGTGACACTGGGTAAATGATTTGGTATTTTTGAGCCTCAGTTTTCTCATCTATAAACTGGGAATAACAGTAACCATAAACTTAGTTGGTTAAGATTCCGTGTGACAACCCATCTGAAATACTTAACACTGAGCCAGGCATGCCGCAGCACATTTAAATATTAACCATTATTATAGTTAATAACGGTTATTCCTGTTGCATTGGGATAAAAGGGTTTTTAATTTTTTATTAAGAAAAGCTATTTTTACATCAATGAGATTATTCCTCTAAACCTGTCTTGTTCAATACAGTTACTCTCTGGTCACATGTGGCTATTTAAATGTAAATTAATTAAAGTTAAATAAAATTAAAAATTTAGTTCCTTAGTCAGATTCACCCTATTCCAAGTGCTCGGTAGCCAGAGTCTCTTGGTGTCCAGAGACTGCCATATTGGACAACACTGGACGTTCTGCTATGCAGTCTTCGAAACAATGCTATTTAAGGTTTTCCACCAAATCTAAAGTTTTTGCTTTTGGGGATTTGCTTGTTTGTATATTTTTGATTTGGTTTTGGTTTCCGAGACAGTGTTTTCTTGGTGTAGCCCTGGCTGTCCTGGAACTCACTCTGAGAAGACTGTCCTACAGCTTGTGTAGTACTTCATCATGTGACTGAAGCACACTCTTCTTATTGGTTAGAGCTCTCTCCCCACCCCCCCCCCATTCTCTGGACTCGGATTGGCTCCGGAGTCACCTCTTCCTAGCACTTACCCTTTGTTGTTCTCTGATTGGTGCAAGATAGTGAGGGATTCTGGGAAGAACAGGCAGCCTGCTGATTGACTTCCAAGTAGGAGGAGCCAGGACTCCTCAGTGTCCCATGCTTGCCTGGGACTGGCGTGTCCACTCTTTCACCTCACAGGACGGCAGACAAAAGAGGGATTTACTGGAGCTACTGAAAATGACCGATAATGTCCCACCTTTCTCTGACCAGAAGGTGCAAGATATAGTTTAGAGCCCAGGTTAAGGAGAGGCAACCTTTCTCCCCTCTCTCTTTCTTCCCTCCACCCCTCCCCCACGTTAGTCACTAAATAAGAAGTGCCTGTGTGTATGTGTTTAAATGTTGTGCACGTGTGTGTGCACATGTGTGTGTTCATGTGTGCATATGTGTGTATGGAGACTAGAATGTATCTTTCTTGCTTTCGCCTTCATTTTTGAGACACGGTCTTTCAATGAATAGAGAACCCACAGATTAGCCGGACTATAAGCTAATAAACCCCAAGGATCTGTCTGTCTGTCTCTATTCCCTTTGACCCCTACTTCATCCCCATCCCCAATCCCGCCCCAGCGCTGGGGTTGCACATATGCACCACCACCCCTGGCTGTAGTGCTGGGTCTGAATTCAGGTCACCATGCTTAAACAGCAAGTAGTTTACCAATTGACTCACTGTCTCCCGTATCCCGAAGCATTCTCTCTTGGTGGGAAATGCCACCTAATAAAAATCTGGGGACTTCCAGAGGACACTGAATGAAGGTACCGTGAGCTCCCAGGGTTGGGGTGCCAGGGCTTCAAGTTGGGGGCCACACCAGAAAGGCCTATGACTATCTTTGACCAGGTTGACTGAGTAAGCACTGGGGTGATGCCAGGGTCGCGGCCCCGCTTGTGTGAGCCCTGGGTGGAGGGCTGTGGGCAGGGCCAGCAGGGCAAGCAATCCCCGGGCAGCAGGCAAGACAGATAGGGAGAGCCAAAAACGGACCTGCTGATGTGGCCCTTTCTGCTTGCAGCGGATCATAAAATATGGCTCAGATTTTCATTACGGGTTCTATCGATTATCTTCTGGGATGGATGAATTATAGAGAACATTAAATTTTTTTTAAAAAGGCAAGTGAGAGGAAATATCTGAATGAGTTTGGGGTGGTCGATCGCAGAAAGGCTGAGCCACCAAGCCTGGTCTTCAACTAGGGTGAGGACAAAACCTTCCAGGGCAGATAGCTTGTGCCTCTAGCTTGGCTTGCAGGACTCCCTGGATATGGTTTTCAGTGGGGAGGATCTGTGCCCCTCCAGGTTCCCCTTGCCTTGTGCCCTGTCCTTCCCAGGGATATCTGCCTAGGTTCCAAGAAGATCAAAACTCAGAATCCCCATGGAACTCCGACTTAGAAGAAGGATTTTTTTTTTCAGGTTGTACGGGTCCATTGCTGGGGTCAGGTAGCCCACACTCTTACTCGCTTTCCAGGGATCTCCTGATTCTGAGATGCCAACTGGGCAGAGAGAGAGAGTTCAGCAGGTGGCATTGGTCTTGTGGGGTCAGTCCTAGGTGGAATGTGGATACCCAGCCCTGTCTACCAACCCATCTTCCCCTGCTCCTCCTACCGCAGTCACTGGTACCGAGGGGTTCTTTATTTTGTCGTCTGGGAAAACAATCCTGGACCACTCCGCATCTATCCAAGTCAGGTTGGAGAAAGCCTCTCTCCCTTGCTTGCCCTCACTCAGCCTACTCCTGTCCACTAGCTCTGAGTTCTGGTGCTTCTGCTTGTGCCTGACCTCGGGTGTGTCCCAGCCCCAGCCCTCTATGAGCCTTACTTTCTCACACCTTCCTTATTGGCTGCTTGGGGTGACCGTATATGATGGTGCTTACAGCCCCAAGTACACAGGGCACAGCCATATGAATTATTTTCTCCCTTCGCCATAGCAATGCCTAGGAGTGTTCTCGCCCACCCCACCCCCCTCTCTTTATGACTTATCACCTATTTCATGGGCTCTGTCCTTTCTTTCCTTGGAATGTTACCCCTAATAAATGATGAAGTCCTCATGCTTAGATTCAGGAGTAACTATTTGTATCTGCATTTTATGATGGAGAAACCGAGACCCAGAAAGATCAAAGTATGATTTTTTCCAGGGCCACACACAAGTCTCAGGACTTGGATTCATACCTGGGCAATCTGGTTCCGACGCTTGTACCCTTAGCCGCTATGGCCTGTTGCCCAGTGACCTGGTACAGTGGCATATGAAGTGTGTGTGTGTGTGTGTGTGTGTGTGTGTGTGTACATGTGCAAACAGCCTTGCCTATAACATACTCTCTGGTTGACTTTACTTCCTGTCTCTCCACACTGGATCTGGTCACCTCAGTTGGTCAGCCACTCTAACCTTTCCTAAGGCCACATTCTGGGAGGAGCAGATTTCTACACAGACACACACACACACACACACACACACCCCTTCACCTGGTCCACCTCAACCAAGCTTCACCTAGGCCTCTGCGAAAGGTGGTGGTTTCCATGGATATCCGGCTCCCTCTGGCGACACGCCCTTTTCTGTATAACTCTGTTCCCCAGAGTTGATTGTTTTTGGCACAGTGCTCTGTAAATTCATCCAGCAATTAAAAGGAGGAGGGGCGAGACAAGAAGGAGACAGACAGTAACCGTAGGGTGAGTGATATGCAGGCAAGGGCTCAGTGATGTGTGGGCACTGTTCCTTTCCCCTTTCCCAGCAGAGTAGCCCCATATGTATAAAAACCCGCCTCTGCCTCCCCAGGAATGGGCTGGCTGGAAGTTGGGCTCTCAGAGTTCTGGTTCCTTCCATTTGAGCTGTGTTCTGGTCTCCTGTGTCTCACCTCCTAACCTCTACAAGGGCCCTTCTGAACGTCAACTAAGCCAGCTTCACAGGTCACGTGAAGCCACAAGATGCCAGTTTGGAGTGATTTGAATATTTACTGTCCTTGTTTTGGTTAAGCGTGTGCATTTGCTCTGAGTGTGTACCATCAAATACCGGCCGTGCTGGGCGTACCCGTCGTAGGCTGTGTGAGGTCACGGAGGAAAAATGCAGTGGAGGACGCTTTCATGCCGCAACACATCATGGAGGATTTTTGTATTTAAGATGTGGATTTTTTTTATTGTGTTTTTTTTTCTTCTTTTCTATACAACCCTGAAGTTGGGCAATGTGCATGTCTGTGTTTTTGTTTTCACTCCGGGTGGCTTATGAAATCTGTTCATTAGCGCTCTGTCCTCTCCCCACCCCGGCGGATCCTCCACCATCTTTCCTGGCTCGTGTAGATCTCTCCCCGCCATCTCTGTGTCTTCTCTCCTTTGAAGATAGGATGGGTGCCTCCCTCCCTGTGGTGCACACACTCACCTAAGATAAAAACCAAGGGTACATTAACCCTGCTCCCCAAGGCCACGCCCCTGAGGCCAGTGTTCATTACGGTGGGCAAATTTCTGCCTCTCCATGGAGGAGAAAGATTACCAGCGATCTCCTATTTGGGGAGGAGCAGAAGGTATCCCAGGCTCACAGGACCTCCTGAGTACATAGCAATGGGCAGGCCTGCAGCCGAGAGCTCATTCACCAGGGGTCCAGGTGCCCCTCTTGCTTGTCTGGTGTGCTTTTGTAGGTAGGTCTGCCCTTCCTCTCACTGTTAAGCCTGCCCAGTACACTTGAGCACAGACATTGCCTTTGGCTGCAAGGTCCAGATGCTTCCAGGCAGCCCTGGTGTGTTGCTGGAGACCTGTTTCCAGGAAGGCAGAGGTGAGAATTAGGAGGGGCACAAACACTGGACAAGGGTGAGCGCTAAAGTCATGGGGAGGAATGAAGCGAGAACTTTTGGTGGGTCACCAGCCCTGCCCTGGCTTCCATACCTGAGAGCCATGTGACCTTTGGCTGGTCACTTCATATCTCTGTGCTTACTCTCCCTAATCTATCCGTGGGGCCCGTTGCTGTTCCTGCCTTTGTGCTGTAAAGATTCATCCTGATCGTGTGTGTAGAACACTTGGCACCGTGCTTGTCGAATTAATCCAGTTAGCTAATACCATCCGTCCTCATGTGAGCTGATTGGCAGAGGACAAAACCCACTCACCCACTCTGCCCTCTCCTCCTTGGCACACAGTAGGTGCTCAATCCTTTTTTGAGATAAGTTGGGAAAGGCTCACATAATCAGAAGTCCCTTCAAATCTGCACGTTGGGAATTAAGCAGGTTCATGGAGGAGGAGAGAGACCAGCAGGCAGGTTGGGGTCAGGGGACCGGAGTGTGAAAGTGGACAGTTGAGCGTTCTGCTGGGGGAGAGGGAGATGCTGCACCAGGCTCATCTGGTGATGACAAGAAATCAGGGACTACTTCAGCTCCACTGACACTTATGCCGCCCACCGTGGGCCAGCTGTTGTGCTAAGTGCCGGAGACGCAAAGATAATTAAGACCTGGGCTTTGCCCTTGAGGAGTTAAGAATCCGGTAGTGAAGACAGGCTTGTGAACAAATTACTCCAGTTCTGTATGAAGTTTAATGTCATGAGAACGGATATGTGAAGAACAGAGCAGAGGGGCATACGAGTCCCCCGGGAGAGGATCTGGAAGGTTCTTGATGAGGTTT
The DNA here is from genome assembly GCF_004785775.1 of Grammomys surdaster. Lineage (NCBI taxonomy): Eukaryota > Metazoa > Chordata > Mammalia > Rodentia > Muridae > Grammomys > Grammomys surdaster. Next base: position 6,826,364 of record NW_021620991.1, on the reverse strand, counting down.
AAAAGAAGAGGGTACTTATGATCTGGGGACTTTCTGGAGCCCCATTTGCTTTTCCTGCTGACTTGAGCATGTTGGGTGGGAGGGAAGATGGCTGCCTGCCATTTTCTTCCTTGTCCTTCCAGATTTGTGAGGAACCCAAGCCTTTAGGCTACTGCCTGGCTCCAGGGAGACCATCAGAACCCCAGCCTCAGAGCCTGGTTTCGGATCTCCATGTCAGGGTTGTCTGTCATTGTGTTTGGCTTCTTACCTGTTCACCTGGGCATCTGGTTAGAGATCTTAAGCTCAGCACCTACTGACCGACATTGGAGCCTCAGCCCTGGGGCCTGTGGCGTGGGAGGGCCACAGTGTTTGGAAGGCTTTGGGGCCCATGACTTGGTTTGGTAAATGGGTCAGGCCACTTGCTTGGGGAGTCTTGGAACAAGGTCATGCTGCCCTAGCAAAGCTGGGCAGCAACAGGAGGAATGGGGAAGATGGAACAGAAGGTGGCCTGGTCACACCCTTTACTCAGCTCCTCCTCTCCTGGAGAGGCCCCTCGGTGGTCTAGAAGAAAAAAAAAGGCCCTCAGGGGTCTGGAGGATCCTTTTCCCAGCTAACTAGAACTCTTCTTGTCCAGAACATGAGACTCTGGGACACCTCTGGCATGTGGTTGAACTCCTGTCTGGGAGTTGGATGCTTCTTCTGACCTCTTGCTTAGGCAAGTGTGAACATCCTAGTGTGTGAGACGGGAAGGGGCATATGTTAGCTCCGATGTTAGACACTGATTTTTGGTAGGATACTGGGGTGGAGACCCCCACAGGAGTGTGGGTCTAAGGTGCAATCTGTCTATGATCCAAGGCACCCCTCCTCTGGCCCACAGCCATGGTTTTTTTGCCAGGGTCCGAAGCTGCCTAGGCTTTGGGCACTTCTGGACTGACAGACAAGGAAGTTTCAGAACCCAAAGGAGTAAGTCTCAGTGGCCCTGAAGTTCCCATTAAAGTGTTTTTTCCTCTTTTTAAAGAAAAAAAAATATATTCCCAAACTGGAAAACAAAGGAAATCCACTTCCCCCATATCACACGAAACTCACATTAGGGGCCTGGCAGGAATCCATGGAAACCAGGAAACACACTGTTAACCCTGTGTGATGCTGAAGGGTGGGATGGGCGCCAGGGCGATCCAGCCCTAGCTTGCTGTCGTCTTCCAGCCCAGGTTTCCCTCCCTGGGAGCCCTGAAACATTGTCCCAGCAGAGAGGAAGGTCTGGTGCAGAAGCTGGCCTTCCAAGAGACATCCCCTTTCTGCTCACCCAGCCTTGGGAGTCAGGAGAAGATGGGACTCACTTACCCTGGGGAGAGCACCCTGAAAACATTGATGACTGAATCAAGTTAGAAAACTAACCAGGTTGCTGCCTGCTCCATGCCAGACCGTGCAGTCAGGGATGAGCCACTTGGGGAATACACAGCCACTAGGTATGGGATGTTACTAGCCCGTAGCTAGGAAGGTGGAGGACCTAAATGTTAATGTCACCTCTAGATGCAAGATGGGTGTGAGAGTGGATAACCAGAACACCCTTGGGGTTCTATGGCCCACATCCTTACGTGTGCGAAGCCAGATTGCACACCCGAGAAGTTGTGTACTTGTTGGTGTGCTTGCATTTGCACGCACTTGGGATCTTTCTTTCTTTCTTTTTTTTTTTTTCCTAAAAAGGCTGAAAATATTTACAGGTTTCAAGTTGAAATGCAAACAGGAAAAGCCCTTTAGAAAGTGAGCGAAGTGGATATTCAAAACAGGAATCACCATGGAAACGCCACAATATTTGTTTAAATTGACACAAAGGTTGGCGGTAGTGGGGCTCCGACTTTCCTTAGGCCACTGGTTTTGGCCCAGCACCTATTGTCACAAAGGAGTTTCTCCAGCACCCTCTTTTGAGGGTGTGATTGCACCCTCTTTCCTGTCTGTGAGATGAAAGAGCACTGAGGCAGAGCAGAGAGGGGAACGGAGAAGAGATCAAATTCACCATCCTGGGGGCCTGTAGAGTCACCTGATAAATCTGTTACTTCTTTAGATTTCTACGAGGCTGCTCAGGGAGACCTGGGAGCAGCCAAGAGCCCACCAACGGAAACCTGAAAGGACAGGGGTCTGAGAAGCCAGCACTGGTTGTTTCTGTTGCATGGGTCTGATCTGTTGCCAGTGTTGACCTGATCCATTCTCAGGATGACCTTTCACCCCAGGTGCCCAGCCTTGGGTGTGATCTCTCTGTCGTTACCCAGGGTGGCATCTGATTAGCCTAGTATGGTCTCTCCCCACTTGATTCTTTTATTAGGTACGACACCTCATAGCAAGTGGCTGGTAATTGTGCAAAGGGCACATTGGCTACAGAGTCAGGCATGGCACACACCGAGGCAGAGCCATCTGCTGATTGGCAAGGCGGGTCCAAGAATCTCCTGCTTCACTGGCTGGTTACTACATAGGGCATTGGGACTTTCCCATTGTCCTCTTGTGTAGTAGTTTGGTGGGATCCAGCTGTAACCTAATCATCTTTGAAGAACTTTAATTATATTTATCGTTTTGTGTGTATTAAGTGCATTCACGTGCACATATACCCACGTGCACACTCTTGTACATGTATGTTGCGGTGCCGTGGAAGCCAAGGGACAGCTTGTGAGAATAGTCTCTCCTTCTACCATGTGCGTCCCAGGGATTGAACGCAGTCATCAGATTTGTCGGCAAGTGCCTTTATCAGCTAAACCATCTTGCCAGTCCAGAAACCTAATCTGTTGCCCTTTCTCCTCTCTGGCAGGCACACAGACCTTGCTGACGGAAGGCAGACCCTCTCCATCTCAGCTGCCCTCCAACTGCCTAAGCCGCCCACTCCTCCTTCTCCGGGGGACCCTGCAGCTCCCCAGTGGTGTTCATTGGAATGGACTTCAGACCTTGGCCTCTTGGGATCCAAAGGTACCTGTCCTGGTTCCCAAGGTGTTCTGGGAAGTGTGGGTTGGTCAGTTGGAGGATTGCCACTTCAGTCCGTAGACTCACCTCCCTCACTGGATTGTGCCCCAGTAATTCATATATCACAGACGGGGAAGGGTCACACGGACACCTGCATTTCGGCCTTGGCTTTGCCATCAAACTTGTTTCTTGCCCCCTCTGGGTCTTGGTTTCTTCACTCATGAAATAGAGAGGTTGGTACAATGGACCTTGAAGAGTCCTTCCAATGTTCCCAGTGATGTGACCTTGAAGGGTACAATAATGGGGAGATATCTCAGGTGATGCCCTTACCCCATCTGATGCTACTCCAAGATCAAAGTGTTGGGTCGTTCTGAATTTTACTGTGGGGACAGCAGGTGTGGCCTTTGTGTCTGCACACTGGCTGGCCTGCACGCAGGCAGACTCTCGGGTTGCTCTGCCCTGAGTATGTTTGTCGGAGGAGCTAGCATGAGAATGACCTGTTAGGGCTATCTGCAGCCCAGGCTAGACCTTCCTTAATGGACAAGATGTGGGTACCTTTGATCAGGGCATGAAAATAGCCCTTCGCCTATGGCAAATCACTTAGCCAGCTACCGAGGGCGTCTATAATCTTACTCTCAGATATTTGCTTGTGAGTATCAAGCACAGCAGTTCTTGGGGCGTGTTGGTCATTAGCAGTATTCTCAAAAGAACCAGCCCGGAGAAGAAGTGTTCACACAATTGATGGACATGGTCTTAGAATGGAACCTGGAATAGAGAGGATTAAGATTGACTGACTGTCTGGGGAGGGCAAGGCTGGAGGCCACTCATCCCGTGTGTACCAAGCTACCGGCAGCATCTCTGGCTCCTCCATTTGTCTTCTCTGACCCCATAGGCATCTGGAGAGGAGGGTCCTTCCTTTCCCTCTGCAGTCTGGCTCTGTAACTCAAGTTTGTTTGTTTGTTTTTGTTTTGACTTTTGAGACAGGGTTTCTCTGTGTAGTCCTGGCAGTCCTGGAACTCACTCTGTAGACCAGGCTGGCCTTGAACTCACAGAGCTCTGCCTTACCTCTGCTGGGATTAAAGGCGTGGGCCATCACAGCTGGGCGTGTGACTCTGGACTTTAAAGAGTTGGGAAGAGGCTGGAGAGCTGAGCACCTTGGTGTTCCTTGAGGGTTTGCAAGGTCCCCAAAGCTGCAAGCCCTACTTCATCTCAGGCTGGGGTTCCTTGGGGACTACTAGAAGTCCTGAACATAGTCCAGGAACTTGCAAATCAGATACAAATGTAGCCTTTGGTTGCTACAGTGCCTGAGACCCTTCTTCCTGGCATCTAGGGTGATCATGCTCCAGGAGCCAGTTCATCTGTACTCAAGGTGTTACCGCTGTCCTCCCCTCCTCCCTGGCTCCCCCATCCCCACCCCACCCCCATTCTGCAGTAGCACTGGGGCTGCTTAGATTATTGCCTGAGAAAGGCTGCACGGAGAGTTAGCTGCTCCAAAGACTCCTTTGGGTCTAGTGCTAGCATCTTGAATTTTTTTAATTAAAAAAAGATTAATTTTTATTTTATTTTATGTATTTTATTTTATATGCCTGCCTGCCTGTATGTCTGTGTTCTGTGTATCCTCTGAAGTCAGAGAGGGTGTCAGATCCCCTGAGACTGGAGTTTGCAAATGGTCGTGAACTGCCGCATGGGTGCTGGGAATCAAACCCGTGTTCTCTGCAAGAGCAAAACCTGCTCTTAGCTGCTGAGCCACCTCTCCAGCCCTGTGCATGGACATCGTTGTCCTCCTAGGATCTTCTGACCTGTCTCTGCTTCCTGGGAGGATGAGAATATTGGGAAGGCAAGAACCTTGCATGCCTCACCCCAAGGCGTTCTGGTGCTAGTGCCCAGCCACCAGCAGGCTGCTCAGATACCTGTAAAGCCCCTTTACGGGGCTGATGTGCACCTACACTTTTCTTCATGATACGCTTTTTGTTTTCTTCTTTCTCTGGGCAAAACATGCCCATTAATTTTTCCCTTTCCGAAGTTTCCACTCACCGTTGACTCCCAGGGGCCATGCCCGCTGGGATTAGCAACCAGGCAGAGTGTATGGGCCCAAGAGGCCCAGCGGGACTCCTGCATCCTGGCATCGGCTGTCTCCAGCTTTGATAATGAAGCTTGGGAACTCTGAAGACTCGGAGAGGGAATGTCAAGGCCCAGTCCCTTGCTCACTGACTCTGTCTTTCTCAGTGGACTTGACCATGGACTGGGGTCCTCTATAGCACGTGCCTCACCAGGGTGTGGACCAGAGGAGAAGTCTGCATGCTCTGAGGTCCATAGACCTCATCTGGCTCTGGCTCTGGCGCAGGTCTAGATTTCCCCCATTTCTGATGATTTTGCAGAAGATCTGGTTGTATACAATATCCAAAGAAGGCGTAGTATCTTCGGCTTACTCCCCAGCGGATGGTGTGAGTGAGAAGCCCCTGCTAGCGTAGGTTCCTGACAGAAGACATGATAACAACCACATTCAGAGAAATAAACATGGCAAACCCTAGGCCAAATGGAAACAGGATGAGGTGATGAGACCCAGGACGTGGTGGGGCGGGATGCTCAGAGCCAGACTCTGAGGAGCTGGTGGCAGAGATTAAAGATGTGAGGTAGACAGCAACCCGAAGAACAAGCAGGAGACTACTGCAGAGAGAGGCCAGAGATGATTTAAAAGACCTCCGGTGGGAAAAACTAACTACATCAGTGACCAGATCATGTGGCCGGGGTGGCAGGGGAGGGCCAGGATCTGCCGCACTCTGTGTGCCGGGGGACAGGCAGAGGGATGCCCCTGGGGAAATAAAGTAACCTGGCTTGCTTTAAAAGACAGCTGAGGGTGTCTTGGGGACAGTGCATCACAGGAGTACAGCAGGCGGAGACACCAGGAGTCAGGGGAGTGGTGGCTGCAGACACCGGAGCAGGAGGATGATGGCTAGGATGAGGAGAAGGTGGGGAGGCTGAGAGGGGAGCAGAGCCTGTGTGTGCTCAGGGGAAGAGCTAGCATGACTTAGCCAGTGTATTGAACGGGATGAGGAAGAAAGGTCCTCTGGATGCCTGGAACATGCTGAGCTCCTCTTGCATCTGTGTCTTCTCCGTCCCTCAGATCTCAGGGGGTTCACCTCTTGTATGTTAGGAGAGAATGCTGTCTAGGAGTCATGCTGGCTGCTAGGAATTCCACTGTCGCTGTCCATTGGCTCTAAGGCTGCACAGTGTAGCCAATTCAGACCCACCATGGGTTCCGTGCGGGGCTTGAACATCCTTCTGGTTTCCTTCCCCCCATGACTTTAAATATGTCACCAGAGCTGAGCTTCTACCCTTTTCCTGGCCACACAGATCCTCAGATGAATGTCTCTGAGGGCTGATAGATGGGTTAGCGAAGACGGCCATATACACTGGGCCAGCTTAACCTCAGTCCAGCTCCATGGCAGACATCCTAAGGTTCTTTCCACATAGAAATATAGGAATTGTTGTAGTCATGCTGGGAGACTTGAACCCAGATCCTCTCCCATTTTCTGAAGCCTCTGATGCAGACTTTCCTTCCCTGTATCCTGGCATTACCTGTATAGTTTAGATTGGCTACTGTTCTCCTGGCTTTGATGACGAAGCCATCCTTGACATCCTGTCGGGCTCTGCGCAGCTCTGGATGCTTCCATGGAGCCCAGTAGCAAACCAAAGGTCTGGCTGGGTGAGTGGAAAGCTGCCCCATGAGTACTTACTGGTGCCGGCAACGGTATCCTGAGCCTTATGTGCCAGCTCAGCCCTCCAGGAAAGCTCGGGAGGCTTGACCTCCAGGGGGAGTGACAGGAAGGGCATGCTGGTGACATCTTGCAGGGGGCGTAGGAGGCTGTCCCAAGTGGGAAGCAATATGTGACACAGCAGCTCACCTTCCGGGGAGCTCTAGAGGCCTGGCCTCCGGGGAGCGTGAGGGATTGAGCAGAAGAGGAGGCTGACGCTGGTAGGGGCTGGTGGGGATATCCCAGGCCCACAGCGGGTGCTTCTGTCTGACTCTGACAGGGTGTCAGCTGGCTATCTTGGGTGTGGCTGCTTGCCTTAGGGGAGGGTGGATCTGGGTGGACAAACCTGTGTCTCTGAATGAGCAGGAGGTTTCTCTGCTTTCTGCCTCCACGGTCTGTACTAGATCCGTGACCTTCACTTCTAACTGGACTGGACAGTTCTAATGGCATCCTCTGGGGCTTTGATCTGACGGGAGGCTGGCAGCTCTGCAGCACACAGCTGCAGTGCAAGATGCAGAAGGGAGGGAATGGCAGAGGGAGGTGCCTGAGAGGGGAAGTAGGGTAGTCTGTGTCTTCACTACTCCTGGGAGATGTGGTACTCTGGGGGACCCCCTTAGGAAGAGCGGGTGTGTGACTAAGAAATGGTTCTGCAAGAGTCACTGGTCTTTGTGTTCCCATTCTGAATAAGAATGCTCTCTTATCCGTGGGAATTCTCTTACGATGCAGGTACCCACTGACAGTCCTCTTCCTCAGTTTCCCCCCGTGCTCCTGCCTTCCTGTGGAGAATCCCTGAATCCCAGTTAGCACTGGGCCAAGGGAAAACAGGGAAGACTGGCAGTATCTGCCCTATTTAGAAAGACCCTGGAGGGTAGTTCTAGTCTCGTGACATGGGTGCTTCACAGGACAGACTGCCGGAATTGTGGATCCCAGGGCTCCACAGGACATACTGCAGGAATTGTGGGTCCCAGGGCTCCAACTCAGGTCTTCAGTTCACCTGAGTTATCTTGATAGCCCCATTTTATGTCTTTTTGTTTGTTTGTTTGTTTGCTTTTGTTTCTTCAAGACAGGGTTTCTCTGGGTGGCTTTTTGGCTATCCTGGAACTTGCTATGTAGGCCAGACTGACCTTGAACTCACAGAAGGACCGCCTGCCTCTGCCTCCTGAGTACTGGGATAAAAGGTGTGCACCAGCAGCACCCAGCTGTGTTTTGTCTTTTTGAGATAGACAGGCTCTCTCTACACAGTCCAGGCTAGCCTCCAACCTGAGGTCTTCCTCCCTTGGTCCCCCATGTACTAGGGTCACAGACTTGCCTGACCCCTTGTCTTATCTAGTTCTGGAATCTACAAAGATATGCCCCTGGCACAGGCGGAAGTCCCTAAGTACAGAGGTGCGGAGATCAAGTCAAGGCTCCAGGAAGACACTTGCAGCCCATCTTCTAGGTCCTCGGATGGCTGCTGCACACGATTCACTTCCTGTTTGCTCCTGTCAGATCTAGTACAGGTTCTCACCCGGCGTTCTCTTCAGTTTCGTTCCTAGGCCTCCCTCAGAAAAGGGAGTCTCCTCTGACCCTGTACCTTGCAGCTTAGTGTCGGGGAACCCCATGGCCAAAGTGGGTGAGTGGAAGGGAATATATTTACATATGACTTTCTCCTCCAGAAATGCTAATCAGGAAAAGCAATTAAAAGAAACTTTTTTTCCCTTAGTAATCTATGTTAAGAGCTGGTAATGAAGTTTCAGGCCGTTGTGACTCAATATTTCAGCTTCACCGACTCAAGTCAAAACAATCCAAGCCTGGGAGTTTGCTAGCAGCCGAGCTGGGCCCTGGCGGCAGCTGTAGGTCCTGATGTTGCCTCTCATCTCTAGTGGCCCACCCTACACTGCTCACTGGGAGTGGTCCCAGCTGGGAAGGGGGTCAGTCCTCCAGGGCATCTGTCAGAAGACCAGGAGTGCACGTGAGTGGAATGTACCTAGGAGCAGGATGTAGCGGGGGATCAGAGGAAGTGGGTGCTACAGGTGACCACAGGATGGACCGTGGCTCTGTCCTGACCTCTCTGACCTTTGTCACTCTTCTCCTATTTGCAATCATTCATTCAACCGTATTGAATAGTTCGGACCTGTCCTCTCGTCCTTGTGGAGAGACAAATAACAATGATGTAAAGGAACAGATGTCAGCGTCACCGTGGGCTAAAGGGAACGCTGGGAGAGGGGGTGGGGGAGGCGGCTGGTGTGTAACTTTAGGTGTGGCTTCTGGAGAAAGGGTCACTGAGATGGAGCCAAAAAAAAGGAGGTGAGGTTGCCATTCGTGCTGATTACGATCTGGGGCAGAGCCCGTTCCGTCAAAGGGAAGAGTAACTGAGATCCTAGAGGCAAGAGCCTGTTCCCACTCTGCCTGTAGGAGAGTCGGAGGCCTGTGTGTTCCTGGAGTAGGTGGCGATTCTACAAAGTTTGCGCTTCGTAGTGAGAATTCTGCTTCATTCTCCATTTCCCAAGTGAAATTAGGATCTTTGAAGAGTTCTGGGGGACATGATCTGATTAGACGGCGACTCTTTATTAAGACGCAAGCCTCACCCGTCGGACCCCTCATCTCATGGACCCCTGGGTAGTGAACCTCTCATGCACCACGCACTTTCATCTGGGAGAGGACACAGGTGTCTGTCTGCCCCCCACCCCCATCTCCCGCCTGGGTCTCCTCCCAGGAAGCAAGTTCACAAACAGGGTCTTGTCACTTTAAGTAGCCCCCAACCAGCTAGCTTCCCTGGCCTGCTTTATCTGGAGCCCAAGTGCGTGTTGTTCTAGGACCGATCAGCTTAGCTAATTAATAATCTGACAGGAGACACCCAGGGGATTAGCTGCGGAGCTGAGCTCCACCAAGCCTTGGCAAACGAGCCCTGTGCTCCTTGGGGACCTGGAGGTGACTTTGAGGGTTACCGGTAGAGGGGACCCAGCATAGGTGAACAGTGGCACAGGGCAGTGTAGGAAGGGGTGGGGACAGTTAGTTAAAAGTCTCTTGAAGGGTGTCCACTGTCCCAAGACGGGCAGAGATGAGCAGACACGTCCACTGCTGTTTGTCATCTTGTCAGGCACTGGAACTCTTTGACACCTGTCAGCTGTCCCTGCTGAATAGCTGGATTGCATTGCCAGGGTTAGCTGATTAAGATACAGGACTGCTAGTGAAATTGGAAGTTCAGGTAAACAGCAAATAATTCTTAAGATAAGTATATTCCATGTGATATTTGGGATATACTTATGCTAAAAGAGTATTCGTTGTGTATTAGACTTTCATGTTTCCCTGGGCATCCTGTCTTTCCTCTGATGTCATTCTGGCCTGGAAAGGACTGGAAGCTGAGGCTTCCCCTCAAGGGAAGCCTGGAGTTCCATCGGAAAAAGGGGGTACCCCTTGGGGAGCTGTCTGAGGACTGGAGTGGAACTGGAGTCGTTGTGACTTCCACTGCCTTTGTCCAGGGAGAGGATATTGGAAGCAAATCCCACTTGGTGGAATCTCTCATCCTGTATCTGGGTCCAGGTAATCCTTAGGAGTGTGGACAGTAAGTCCCACTTGGTGGAATCTCTCATCCTGTATCTGGGTCCAGGTAATCCTTAGGTGTGTGAACAGTAAGTCCCACTGCGGGCATCTTAACCCCTGGGCAGGAAGCAATGTTCTGTGGTCACTTCTCTACAGAGAAACTATTATCTAAGAGCAGGCTTCAGGCTTCTCTTAATGGTAGGTATGCCTGAGGTCCCTGGGGATGATTTGTGTTGGATGCTGAGGGCTCTGTTCTGAGCCCAAAAGAGGTGGGCAGACATGGCTAAGTGTCGAGTAGGGGCTAGACTAAGGTAAGCCCAGAAGCCTGCTATGTAGGGCTACCTCCGTGTTCTGAGGCCTTTGAGCACTGAACAGAAATACCCGTCTTCAGGCCTCTGGACACCCACTTTCCCAAGGTCTTAGAGTAGCCCCGTACCAGCTTCAGGAAGGGCAGGCCATGCAGAGATCCGGGCTGCCTAGAGTGTCATTCAGGGTGCCAGAATTGAAAATCTTTATTGGAAAACTTGGTGGGACCTAACTGCCCCCTCTCGTGACCTCTGTCACCCTGGCTCTGTTCCCCGTGGTCAGGGAGCTCAGTGTAGTAAGAAGGGCTTGCCGCCAGCTGGTGGAAGTCCAGCTTCCAGCAGCCAAGGGGCCTGGTGCCAGGAGGGTAGTGCTCGAGGTGGGAGCGCTCTGGGCTGGGCTTTTTTTCTGCGGGAATTAACGCCATCCCATCCTCATCCTCGAAGGGTTCCTCTCCCAGGCCCCCTGGGCAGTCTCCTCCCAGCTTTTCCCGGCACCACCAGCTTCAGAGTCTTGCGGTGGGAGCAGAAGGGGCTGGGGGGTGCCGAGCTGGTGGGAACCTCTTCCGCTTCCCGTGCTCTCAGCCTCTTCCCCAGCGTGCCCAGCGGTTTGGCCCTGGTTCTTGAGCCGTCTGCTGCCCGTGCTGCCTCTGACCGACATCGTTAGCATGGGTATTTATATTTCATTAACGACATTAAGCCCAAATGGCATTAAAAGCAAAGCTGGTGATAAATAGCTTATTAATAAACAGGGAGTGCTCCGTGCTGCCTGGCCTCTCCCAGCCCCAGTGTTAACCCTTGCTGCCCTAGATAAATAGGCTTCACCCCAAAGATCATCCTCTGAGAGACAGGACCAGGAAGGTCCTGTCACGTGACCGTCTTCCATCTGGTTACGCTCAGGTCCATGTATCTTGGAGCGCATAGGGCCAGCTCTAGGTCACTGGAGTTCACACAGACTGGCCAGACACCTCGCAGTTTCTAATCAAATCTCCCCTGCCCTCCTCCTCACTCATTTTGATTCGAGGGATAAAGAATTTAGAAAATGTAGCTTTCTAGGCCACTGACCAGTCTTCCCTCCGAAAGAGAGTCTCCAATATATTGTGTTTAGAGTTGTGTAGCCTGTAAAAAAAAGAAGCAGCCCAGCCATGTAAGCACAGCTAGCGTAGTCTGCGTGCCGTGAGCGAGTGTGATAGCCCCAGTCATGTCTGAGGCATCCCACTCAGCTCCATTTTACAGCAACAACAACAAAAAAAAGCATGGTTTGCCAGTCAGAGGGATGCTCAGTTGGGAGAGCAGTTTGCCTAGCACGCATGAAGTTCTGGGTTCCGTTCCCAGCAGCATGGAAACGGCTATGTGGTGCATACCTGTAGTTCCAGCACTTGAGAGGTAGAAGCAGGTAGACCTCAAGTTCACTGTCATCCTCAGCTACGTAGCAAGTTCCAAGCTAGCCTGGGCTACTCAAAACCATCTCAAGATGACAAACTAGAAAGGCAAACCTACCTGATGCCCAGGATAGCAAGCTAGCTTCAGCAGCTGGGGCCTGTAGCACACAGCTGCTGGACCCCCTCTTTTGGTACACTCTCCCCAGAGATAAGACTTGTCATGGAGAGGGCCATCCCTGGCTCCTGAACCTTAGAGATGACCAGGGCTTTGCTTAGCTGGGGCTTCAGTCTTTTCTTAGCTTTGCCGTTTCTTTTGAGCTCTCTGCCCTGGGGACCCTGCTGCTTTATCAGTGTGACACTCCTGTGCAGGGGAACATGCCTGCAAGAAGGCTAGTGACTCCTCTCGTAAGTAAGCCTCCTCCTGCAACTCTGAAGTACCATCTGCTATCCACAGGAGCCCTCCCAGAGGGAGGAACAGCTAGGCCTCGGTTGTTTGGGGTTTATGTCAGCAAACATGGCTGTAGGGTCACCCTTAACATATCTGAGCAGCAGGGGCAGACTCAGTCCCTGGTGCTCACGGAGCTCCAGCCTCTGTCAAAATCAGCTGAAAGTAAGAAAAGAAATTTAGAGTCCCACTGAGACCCTCTCAGCCCTCTGCCAAACAAGGTTCTCGCTGAGGGTTTGCCCATTGGGGATTGTTTTGGTCCCATCTGGCTAGAGTGGAGACGAGGTTTTCTTAGAGTATAGGGAGAAAAGGAGGAGAAAGTGAAGCTTCCACATGATCCCACCCAGAGGACACGGTAGCAGTCCCATCCTTACCTCCGTCTAGTAAACATGGACGGAACAGTATTGTCAATAAAATAAGCGGGTCATCTGCTGTCTGGCTGTCTGCCAGAGACCTGACTCGACCAGGCTGGCCTTGAACTCACAGAGATCCAGCTGCCTCTGCTTCCTGAGTGCTGGAAGGCCTGGCTCACCCATTTCTCCTTTTAAGTCATGGCTGAGTAGGTCTTGGCTGTCACAGTGTGGCTTGGTGAGTGGCACAGCGAAGTCATGGTTGTTGCTTACATTCTACTTCGGCTGAGCAAGGTACATGCATTCTAGTCACCGTTAGAGAACGAAAAGACGGGGGCCACTAGTGGGCAGGAGGGAGAAGGGGAAAGATGGCTTTAGGACTGGCCGCCCAATGAGGTAATACAAGTTCTCCACTTTGTAGATGTGTGGCTGCCCCTTCTCCACACCTGGACTCTGTTGTCCTCCTCTGTGAAATGGGCACAATTTGTTGCTTAGCTGCAAGGATGTGTTCTCTAAAACACCAGAGGTAAGGGCTTCACACTCACAAGATACCAAACAAGGGATGGCTACTGCCCTGACTCCAGAGGGGGGGGCCCTCCTTAGTTGTCTGAGTCTCCGCCCGTCTCACCATCTCCCAACTCTGCAACATCCAGGACTGGGCTCTGGCTTCTGCCACAGTTTGGCAGGTACTAGGCTAGCCCATTTAGAGTCCCATCGTGGCACTGGTTCACCTGAGTTGCATCAGTTTATAGAGAAATGAGAGAATCGACGCCCCTCCTCGTTCTGCAGCCCGTTGCCTTCCCAAGGGCAGCGTCTTTCTTCTCAGTCCCACTGGCTGTGTTCTCCAAGGATGGGGTCTGGGCGGGGATTTGGGAGTAGGGATGTCTGATGCGAGGTTGCCCTGCTTCAATGAAATGGCATAGCCTGTCACTTGGTCTCCCGCCAGGCCCCTCGTCAGGACGGTTGAGCATTTGTATCTGCCTGGGATGGATCATACAGGAGAAGCCAGGGGGTTACCTGCTTCGTCTATGTGGCCCCAGAGCCACCCAGGCACACGTGACTCAAAAGAAAGAACTGTCATGATAGCCAGGAAGAGAGTGACCTCGAGAATGACAGACAGTGGTAAGGATGAATAGGTCCGTGGCTAAAAAGCTAAGCCTGCGGAGTCACTACACAGGCCAGCAAGTCCACTCCAAAACTTTTTCTCACTCTGTAACATGCAAGGGTAGTAGAAGTTTCTAGCTCTCCCCGGAGACCTAGGGTGTCCAGCAACAGGTCAGCCTCGGTGGGCTGGAATATAGATAGGCAGAGACCCTAGGAGAGGTATAAGACCATTTGGCTCTTCCGTATCTGCCTCCAGCAATGGGTACTGGCAACTGGTTTGTGGTGTTTGGGCTGGGGAAAGCAGGAGGGGTCCTGTGGTCTTCTCTTCTAGAAGCTTCTCTTACTTTCAGTTTCTTTTTGCAACTGTTTTTTTTTTTCTCCTTGGGGTCTAATTAAAGACTTGGAGCTGTTTACAGCCTGTGGTTGACTTTTTATTTGAAGCCTTGGCAATTACCTTCTGCCCTAAAATAAGTTTCGATGGAACCGGGGTAGGATTTTCCTTACTGGCTAAGTTCTCACTTTAATTTCACTCTGTGTATGTGTGTGTGTGTGTGTGTGTGAGTGTTCATGCATGTGTGTGTGTGTATGTATGTGAGTGTATGTGTCTGTGTGTGTGAGTGTGTCTGTGTGTGCCTGTATATGAGTGTGAGTGTGTGAGTCTGTGTGAGTGCGTGTGTAAGTGGTGTCTGTGTGAGTGTGTGTGTCTGTGTTTGAGTATGAGTGTGTGTGTCTGAGTGTGAGTGT
>NW_021620991.1:6722018-6811825 GCF_004785775.1 Grammomys surdaster | reverse complement strand
CATGTGATTGTGTGTCTGTGTGTGTGACTGTGTGTGTGTGTGAGTGTGTGTGTGATAGTGTGAGTGGGTGAGACAGAGGCTCACAACACCTTCCCCATTATCCCTTTCCAGTTCTTCCCTCCTTGTCACTGTCCCCATCTCATGTCCCTTGGCCAAGGCAGAGACCTGGACAGTGGGAACAGTATGTCCTCAGCTTTGCTCTGCCTTAAGGGAGCTCTGTGACAACAGGTAGGTCATCTGTTGACTGTCCCAATTTCTTCATTTGTGAGCGGGGCAGGGGTGGGCATGCCCGAGGCTCCTCTGCTCTGTGTAAGCAGATGTCTTGCCACAACTCCACCGGGTGGGAGGGAGCCACCATCACCAACCCTGGTAGCATCCAGCTCACTCTCTTTGCTGACACACCTTGAGTTCTAACAAGAGCTTGTGGTCAAGTTCCCAAAGCTTTTTTTTTACCCTTTTTCGCCTTAATTTGCGTAGCCATTGTGTGAGCAGGTGCGGTCACTCCACTTCATAGCCAAGCCCTCTAGCCAGAGATAATTAGTGGCTTTTTTGATGTCACTTGCTTTGAGGAGACAGAGCCTGGGGATCCAAACCCAGGTCCTCCTGAGGTTTTAGGTCATTCAGAGACAAGGAAATCAGAAATGGACAAGAGGACTGGAAAGAACTGTTTTCTTGGGGTAGAGGGTACAGCTTTGGGGAGTTAATACCCTAGTCCGGGCAAGCAGCTGTGTGAGGTTCCTTTCTGTTAAGCCAAAGCAAACGGTGACCTGCCAAAAACAACCAGGTCACAGCAGGCTCTGTTTGCTGTGTAGAAGTTAAGGCGACTCATTCTTTGAATAGATCTAGAAATTTCTTCGATTGCTTTGGAGAGTTGGAATGTCTGTAAAATACTATAGTGCTGGGTAGGTGAATGGGTAGATGGATGAATGGAGCCTGCGGCTGAGCCTGGGCCTGAGTCTGATACGTTCTGTACTAGGGTGCAGGGGAGGCAGGCAGTGGCTAGGGTTACACACCCACCCAAGAGGATATGGCTCTGTTGTGTGCCTGGCAGCTGTTTAAATAAGAGCTGTCAGGATGGATGGCTCTTGTTGGCGTCCGTGGACAGAGTGAGAACAAGTTCTCTTGTCACCACATACCTGCCCATAGTCTAAGAAACCTAGGTACCAGAGATCTGGGCCAAGACCATACCTTGACTCTCTCTGATATGCCTGACACCCATTACACACACACACACACACACACACACACCTTTCCTTCTAAATTCCGAACCTTGAGCACATATAGGGACAAAATTTGCTCTAAAAGCTAGAGCGGCTGTTCTTATGTGCTGGGAACAACTCTGTCTTATTTCGGGGACAGGGTGGGAGCGGGAGCCCCCAGGTATAAGGTCTGAGGCAGTTGGAATCGTGGAGGACAAGAGTGCCTGAGTTTCCGAGGACTGATTAGATGGTATGCCAAGTGTATTAAATTTTGCAGACATTTTAACAGCAATATGCTAGATAGTTGGGTGTCCCCTGAGGCGGCTGGATTTTTTATATCCTTCACAGAAGGTCAGAACCCTCTTCTGCCTGCCTCTCCCCCCTCCACCCTAAGCTCTCAGCTCCTCTCAGTCACCCTCCCCTTCCTCAGCAATTTCCCTTGCTTTTTACTCTCTGCTTGTGAGAACCGAAAGGGCAACTCTGGCCCCTGCCACAGAAAACACTGGGTTCCTCCTGCCCTGCTGCCGGGGACGCTGGGGGGTCTCAGGGGCTCAGGAGAGGTGTAGAGGGGACTTGGCTTCTCTTTTAGTGTCCCTTATCCCTTCTCCCCCCCATTTCAGAGACTGTCGGAGACCTGCTCCCCCCTCCTCATTTTTATAGAAAAAAGGCAGGAAAAGAATCCATCTGGCGTATGAATAATTGAAATGCTCAACTCTCTTCCTGTGGCTGCTGTTTGTTCTCAGCTCCCCCGGCCCCCACCCATCCCCCTGAGCTCAGGTCTCCAAGTGGAGGATTGTGGGCATTCTTTGGAGGGGCTCCGGTGAGGCCCGAGGCCGTCCTTAACCTGGAGCCTTTTCTCTAAGTCGATAAGCTTGAGCTGGCCATTTGGATGTGCAGTTTTGTTTTTTTTTTCTTACTGTCTACGGGGACAGCCAGCCCCTGGCCAGAGTCTCCCTAAATATCAGTCAAAGTCACATGTCTCACTTGGACCTTCAGCTTCAAGGAATAGTTTCCCTTGACTCTAACTGCTCCCCGTGTTCTTTGGGATCCTCTGGTTTATACCAGGCTCTTACTGTCCCTCTGCCCTGAGGGATCAGTGAGCTCCTGGAGCTTCAGGGTCTCCTGTTTGGGGACTTTGGCCTCTGGGGCACTTACTGGGTGCTTTCTTAGCCCCTCATCCAGGCTTCCTTAGATTCCCAAGACCACACAGTTCTCTGCCTCGGCCACCTCAGCCACATGGGCCCACTCGGTCTAGCCAGGGTTCACCCACTTCTCCACAGCTTTATTCAGCCTTTTCGATGGAAATCCACAAAGATAAAAGCTTCAGTTCTATTCTCTACATGTTGGGAGATTATCACAAGAGGTGTTGGGAGATCAGGCCTGGGCTGGGGACATTGCTGGCTCAGGACAGCCTGGAGCAGGGTGCCTGTCCACTCTCTGGAGTTGGGACCTAGTACAGCCTTGAACCTGGTGTCCAGGTGGAGAATTCACTCTCTTTACAATTGCTTAGAAGAAAACCAAAAGAACTTTAGTGCATTCATTCTAGGTGAAGAGGGGTCTGCAGGAGACAGCTTCAGCTACTTGTTCCCTGCAAGCCAGCTTCCCCTGTCCCCTTCTCCCCTCTCCTGTCCCTTTCTGCCCGGCTGTGGCTCTCCACCCTCCTCCTTGATCCTTGCTTTGTGAAAAGCTGACCCGGGCGTTGTGTAGTTGTGTGAAGTGTATGCAAGGCTCTCTGTTTGAAAACTTGGTACTTTTGTTTGTCTATTTGGGATGCGGCCTTTGTGTCCCCGATGAAGTAGTGACTTTGAGCCATGGGCCTCGTGGTTATAAAAGGTTTTAGGGGAGCACTGGCACAGATGGCACTGCTGGCCAATGAGATGGACCTTTATTCCTGTGCCTTCTGAGTTTTGGTACATTGTTTCTCAGAAGATAAACCTCCACCCCAAGAAAGAGGGTACATACAAACAGTACCAGAACATTCTAACCTCTTCTGGTTTTGAGGAGAAAAAAAAAAACCTGCCTAGTAAGCAAAATATAATTTCAGATGAAATTTAAATCAGAGTTGTTAATATATAGCTATAAAATATATATATAAAATGTATAAAGTCGTTTGTAAAGACTCCTACACCTGTTATAAAAACTGCAAAATGTCTGGCATTCCAGGTCCTGGTAGGAATAATTAGATATTTATATACAATAAAACTGGTTTGGTGGGGAAATCATTTCCCTCCATGTGAATTCTCAGTTGAGGGCAAGTTTCGGTGGTTGAGTTTTTTTTTTTTTCTCCTGACAATAAAACCAAAGGTTTGGCACCAACAAATGTATTTCCCGTAAATATCTAAATCTTTTTTCTCCCCAGCTTGAGCTCCAGTAGACGGGCCCCGTCATGCCAGCCTCCTCTCCTCTCCTGTCTTTTCATACATACTGGAGAAAGCCGGCCCACGGTCTGGTGTCCTCTGTACCCTAGGCTCCAGCTCTGCCCCAGAACCTATGTCGGGGATGGGGAGGGTGTCCCAGGCATTTGCTGTCTGCTGCCTGTCACTTCCACCCCACCTCTAGAAGGTTCAGTGCTTTGATTTAGCTCTCTCTGCCTTCTCCTTCTTCAAATGCTTTCCTGGGATGGAACTTTATTCTTAATTAGCCCAGAAAAGCCCAACGTAGGTATTTTTCTGATTTTTAAGAAGCACATTCACAGATTTTCAATTTCTCCTCCTTGACCTCCTGTCTGTAGACCCTTCTCCTGCTTCTACCTCCTCTCCCCCTCCTCCCCTGCCTGCTCCCCCTCCTCCCCTGCCTGCTCCCCCTCCTCCCCTCTTTCTCCCCTTCCCTTTTCCCTTTCCCCTCTTCCCCTTTCTTCCTCCTCCTCCCCTCCTCTCCCCTTCTTCCCTTTCTCTTTCCCCTTCCCCCTCCCCTTCCCTTCCTCCCACTTCTCTTCCTCCCCTTTCCCCCCTCCTCTCCTTTTCCCTTTCCCCCTCCTCCCCTCCCCCTCTTTCCTTTCTTAGCAGTGTCCCTGGCTTACAGCCCTTGGGTTCCCCACTATGAGCCATGTGGCCCCAGGGAGGCAGTTGCATGGATGCCCTGGCCCAGGGAGACCTGCCCCCACCCTGTCTTTACTCCCATCTGTTCTGCAGAGGTGAACAGATGGAGCCAGACGGTACCACGGCTGAGCTGTGATTTTTTTTTTTCTCTCCCATTATATGGATGCAGAGCTGAGGCTCTGGGTGTGCAGATGGCTGGAAAGGGACCAGTTTAAAGTTGTTTGCTTGTTTGTTTGTTTGTTTGTTTGTTTGAGACAAGGTTTCTTTGGCTGTTCTGGATTGTAGACCAGGCCAGCCTTGAACTTACAGAGATTTACCTGTCTCTGCCTCCTGAGTGCTGGGATTAAAGGCATGCACCACCACCTCCACCACCTGGCTTAGGTTCTTAACTGAGCCAGGCAGAGCAAGGCCAGGTCTTTGCCTTCTGGCTGGTTCTGTCATTGAAGAAAATACAAGACTCAGTGTCATTTGATCGATGGCAAGACTCAGGGCAAGTGGCTCACCTCCGTGAGTCTAACTCTTCTGGTTGATGATGCAGGATTTAGGGGCACTGAGAGGAGGAGTGTGTGATCTCATGTAAGGCATCACAGCTAGAGCCGAGGAAGTGGGAAGATTTCCCAGAAGGCGAGAAGTCAGCGTCCACCATAGCCCCCAAGCGAGGACACACTCAGGTAGTTGTGACGTAGGACTGATACGTTGTCCACAGGCCCCTTTCGGTGAGAGCTGCTTTTTCCTGCCCCCAACTCCCTCTCAGGAGAGGTCAGAACACTTTGTAGTTTTCAGAGATCTGTGATGGCTTAACTTCATACAGGAAGGAAAGGTTCTGAACCATGGAGGAGCTTGTCAGGTATGCATGCCAGGGTGGTCAGGGCTCCAGGAGCAATTTGACCTCCAAAACGACTGCTCAGAGAAACAGAGAGATGGATTGCTGTGCTTCTGAAATGACTGACCTAGCCCCGCTCAGTCTGTGCATGGGGCCAAACTGTAGTCCGGGGACTACAAGAGCTAGTAGGTGGTTGTTCTGATGGAGACCATTTATATCAAAGGTTAGAAGCCACTGGAATCAGGGGGCAGTGGTGGTGCACGCCTTTAATCCCAGTACTAGGGAGGCAGAGACAGGTAGATCTCTCAGTTCAAGGCAAGCTTGGTCTACAGAGTGAGTTCCAGGACAGCCAGGGCTACACAGAGAAACCCTGTCTTGGAAAACCAAAAAAAAAAAAAGAAGAAGAAAGAAAGAAAGGAAGGAAGGAAAAAGGAAGAAAGAAAGGAAGAGAAAAGAAAAGAAAAGAAAGGAAAAGAAAGAAAGAAAGAAAACCCAAAACCCAAAAAACAAAAAAACAAAAGCCACCCACAGGAAGGCTGTGTGACTGGGACGGCCTTTTGAGGAGGCTCTGGAAAAGACCTGCTGATCCTAGAGGAGATACTAAGCTTGATTACAAAATGATAGGTGGTGAAGATAGCCCTAAGGGGTAGCTCAGGCTGCTGTGCCTCACCACCTGCACAAGCCACACATTCCACACCCTTCCCCCCACTCTGGTACGCCCCTCGTCCTTGACAGAGGGCACTGTATGTTCATGCTAGGCATGGTCAGTGAGCCCTGAGCTGATGGAAGGTGTGCCCAGCAGTGATACACAGAGAATCATTGCAGATAAGCTTCTGTGGTGCCCCTGCCCAAGAGAGAGAGGAGGGACCCGGAACCCCTCAACGGTGCAACTCTTCCTGGCCTGTAAGTTTCATGCAGCCATGAAACTGGACCCTGGCCTGGAAGCAAAGCCACCTTCAAGACGTCTGGGTGACTTGCTCAGCGGTGTCTTTTTTCCTGCCTCTTCCTTCTTTGCCCCGAATCCTAAGCAAAATTAAGAAAAGAAAGGAAAGAAAGGAAAAATAAAGAAAGAAAGAGGCTGCACCCAAGCTTCCTGTTACTGGCTCCTGAAGAAGCCAGTCAAATCTCCCCTTGTTGAGTACATTTTGACAGCATAAAATTGCTGCTGGAATGTGACTTTAACGAAAAGTTAAAAAAAAAAAAGAGAGAGAGAAGAAGAAGAAAAAAAAAGAAAGAAAAAAACCTTCCTTCATGCATATGGAGTTTTTTGGAAAAAAAAATGGTATTTTAATGCTTTCTATTAAATTGGGACTAAAAGTGGTGTCTTAATTTGCATGCATTAGCATATTTGCATATAGATCACTGAAATGGTGGAAGAGAGAAGAGCCTTTAAATGAAAATTCTTTTAAAGGCACAGGCCTGCCACCCTCTCCCTCTGGGATTTGTACTTGATCTTTTCCTTGCACCTAGAGCCCTCCTCCTGTCTTGATCTCTGTGGGAATAGGTAGCTGGCCAGTGCTTGGAGCTGCTTCACTGTGGGGTTAAAGGCTAGAGAAAGCTCTGGCTCTTGGTCATCACAGCCCTGTGACTTCCTAGTGTAGCCTGTCCCAGCAGTGGCTCTGAGGGGAGGAGCTTGAGTCTACCACCAACATGCTGTCAGCCTCGGTTCCTGGGCCTCTGCAAGCCTTTGCTTCCCCCTCCCCCACCTTGGGTTTTCTCCTCTCACCTTTCCTAGGCTATGGTTTGTGCTATGGGTCTACTGTAGACAGCGATGCTGCCCGGCTACTGTCCTGGGCTTATAGCTGTTCTGTACCAGAGGAGGGGGAGGAGGAGTGCTCTGCTTTCTCTGGGTCTCTGTTCTGCCAGCTTCCCCTCCCCACCCTCCTGACCCAGAAGGCCCAGGCCGCTGTGTCTCCTTAATTGTTTGTGCCTCTAGTTGTTCAAATGTCTCCTCTTCACACTGCCTAAAGTCACCCTACACACTCCTCAGTCGCTCTCCTTGTTTGTCCTCCAAGAGCTTGTGTCTCGTCGATTCCACGATCCATCCCTTCTCCAGCGTTTCCATCCTTGCCTCGGTTCAAAAAACGGGGCTCAGCATCCATCTTGCTCAGCCAGTGCTTAAGATGGACGTTGGGCATGTAGTAGGTGCCAAGTGAGTATTTGTTGAGTGAGGAAAAGCGGGTCAGAACCTTAGCCAGGCCTGGGCTAGTGTTCTCAGCATCACTGCCTGACAGTCACAGCAGTCTCTGCAATTCACTATGACCCTCTGTAGATGTCCTGAGCTCAATCCAGGGACAGGGGCCTCCAGGCTACTCAGAGGCACTCTGGACGACAAGCAGGAAGCAGGGGTCTGGCCTTGGTGAGCAGCTAGGGAGGGGCTTGTGCGCCATGTGCAGCTGAGGGGAACAGTTTTGACTAATGGAGCTAAGAGTCCTCTTGTGGCAGCCCAAGGAACCCCAATCCTTACAGCCAGGTAACTCCCGCAGGCGTCTTTCTTCCTGGTATGGGAATCCCACAGGAGTTCAGGGTATGCAATCCAGAGCCCCGACATTCTGGATGTGGATCGTGCTGCTGGCCAGCTTCTGTATGACAACCCTAGTACCCTCTGCACACAGTCAGGCGAGGTCCGACCACTAAGTTCAAGGCCATCTCTGACGATTCCCTATTCTGATGGGTGGGGAATTTCTGATAGGCCCCTCCAAGCTGACAGCAGCCTTCGGCTCCATGCCCAGCCCGAGGAGGGGAGGACCCAGAGGAGGTGAGGGGGGACACCCAGGGTTGGAGAGGGGCTGTGTCTCCACCACTAATGAAAACCGGAAACCAATTGAGCAGGACAAGGTGCCCAGCCAGCAGGTTGTGGGAACGGGGAGCCTAATGGATGTAGCTGGTACATGGGAGTGGATGCCCCATTGATCGTCCAGGGGCTATATTTATCCACCTTGGGTCCCTGGCCCAGCAGCTGGATGGTACAGGGATAAATAAATGGCCACTGAAATATTCATGAGCTGCACATGCACATCCGTGGTCAGGGGGACTGCCAAGGGCCTTTACTTCCTTCCTTCACCCTGTCTCTGCAGAAGCCTTTCAGGAAATTCCTCCCACCTGGGCCAGGTGACACCCGGCCCAGCCTCACTGGGCATCCAGCCCAGCCTACCACCTTAGGGACACCTGCAAGGCTTCAGCCCCTCCTACTTGGGGCCTGGCTGATTCCCCCGCCTTGCTTTGTCCCTTCCCTGCCCCATAGTGATGGATTGGACATGTGGGGCTGTGGCTGCTTGCTTGACCCTGTGTGCCCTGCTGGAACTCTGCAAGGACAGACTTGTAGCTCATTTGTTCCTGTGTTTCCCACATGGCCTGGCGTGGTGCAGATGCGGCCTTCAGAGAGGACCATTGTATGTTCAGAGGGGGAGGCTCAGAGGTGGGTCGAAGTCTCAGCATTTGCCCTTCTTAAGCAAGTGACTTTACCTCCCAGGACTCAGTCTCCTCATCTGAAAAATAGGGTTAAGAGTGATGTGGAAGCTGGGCAGTGGTGGCACACACCTTTAAGCCCAGCACTCGGGAGGCAGAGGCAGGTGGATCTCTGTGAGTTTGAGGCCAGCCTGGTCTATGGAAAGAGTTCCAAGATAGCCAGGGCTACACAGAAACCTTGTCTCAAAAAACAAAGACAAAAACCAAGCCAGGCAGTGGTGGCGCACACCTTTAATCCTAGCACTTGGGAGGCAGAGACAGGCGGATTTCTGAGTTCAAGGCCAGCCTGGTCTACAGAGTGAGTTCCAGGACAGCCAGGGCTACACAGAGAAACCCTGTCTCAAAAAACAAAAACAAAACAAAACAAAAAACCAATAACAACAAAAACAAAAAAACCAAGCAAACAGAAAGGGCTCTGTGGAATGTTTGATTGTGGACCTGGGCCTGCTGGAATTGGAAGTCAGGTGAAGTAGGCTGAGTGCAGAATTCTGGACCTGTCTAGGCTGTTGGATCAGCCTTTCCCAGGGAGGGGCCTGAAAACTGCACAGCTTTACCGAAGTTCTCAGAGACATACTGCTCACTCGAGTTTAGATGTTCTAGTCTGTGCCTCCAGATAACGCTGTCTAGGCAGCACTTGGCCACCAGAAGCTCAGTGATCTTCTTTGTGTTATCCAGACTCTGAGACACCGGACCAGGAGTTCGAGAAACAGAATGACTCTGGGGCACTTGGTCACCAGATATTCTGCTCAATCTGTCTGGCAGGGGACGGCATGGGGGCTCGGCTGAATTCCACCCTGTAATGCTCCAAGCAGGGCTCAAGATACTGCCTATCTGCAACAGGTTGGGACCAGGATATGGGCATCAAGAACATCATCCCTGTCCTGGTTAGCTGCTAGCCTGAGTGCTCAGGAAGGCCTGGACTCAGTGGTCCTTGGGGTCTGCCTTTAAGTCTTCAGTTCTTCCCCCACTGGAGAAAGGTCCGTGGGTGGAGAGGGTGCCACTGACACTGTCCGGTTGCTTGACAAGATCTGGCTGGACAGGCACGTTTCCAAGCAAATGTGCCCATAGCTATCCATAACCACCAGGCCTCTGCCTCTGGGTGTCTAAAGCTCTCACACTGTCCCTTTGGTGACACAGAACCATGTATGACTTGCCTGTTGGGTTGCCCAGGACCTGTCCTTTGGTAGGTAGATGTCCATGGCTTGAAAAAGGTCTGACCCCATTTAAAGACTGAGGGTTAAACTGGCCATCTGCTGTGAGTCCCTGAGGGCTGAGAATAGAGAGAGCAGGAGTCATCTAGCCTGGGTGAAGACAGAACTACTGTCCCTGGCACTCAGCTAAGAGGCGCCTGCCAGCCCACCCCCTCCCCCAGCCAAAGTTTGATCCAAACAGAAGCAAAACTTTGGGGACAGCCTTGACGCTGCGTGGAGCCAGGCTGGGCCTACGAGTGGCAGCGAGAGCAGAGGGAGGCAGCCCAGGCAGCCCTGGCGCCTGACTCCACGGTCCCAAGTCCCCTCCCCGAGTTCCCGGTCCGCGCCCGCGTTTACAGGCGCCTCTCTAGTCAGCTCAGAATGCAGCTTGGGGCCCGTGGCGGCTCAACCTTTCCCTCTCCCAGAGCCCCGGTCTAATCAACCCCTATAATTTATGCAGAAAATATGATTTATATTTAATTTCACCACACTTGCATTGTTAATTTGAGATGTAATTAACCCGTCGCCATGACAACTAATTTTGTGATGCCGTAAATTACCGCCGTCTTTTCATCAAAATTCAGTTACTTTGGCTCCTGTGTGCAATGTACTGATGCAATTAGGTTGCTAAGGGCAACTCAAAAGTGTTCAATTTCTTTTGTGCAACTGCAATGGGATAGAAGCTCCCTTGCGTCCTCCTAGGGTCCCGTCGGCCATGGGCAGGGAGCTGGGGGCATGTGGCCGCCCTAGAGGAATGCTGTTGGAAAAGGCGGACTGGGTGGGCGCCGCTGCCTCTGCTTCTCTGCCTCGTACCCGCTTCTCCCCGTAATTGTTTTTAAACAGTGGCCCCTGGACATATGCCCCAGTGCCCCACCACAGGATCATAGGGCTGCGGAAAGGTTTTCAGCAGTTCTAACTCGGCCTCAGACTTTCCTGTCCCAGGTATCCTGGCGTTCCACCCTGAAAGAGCCGAAGCACCTCCCCCTTCTTCTCTCCCGGTGTCTAACTTGTTTATATAGATATTTCCCTCTCCCTCTCTCTTTCTCCTTCTCTCTCTCTCTCTTTTTTCTTTATTTAAAACAAAAACCCTCTGTGTTGCTTTTGTCACGTTAATTCCCATTTTGCCAACACCAGGGGCCCAGGCAGACGAGTTACCAAGGAACACAAAATTTTAATTAGTGTATTTTAATCATTCAGGCTTTCCGAGCTAATCCACACGCCCTAGAGAATTCCCGAGATGCAGCTCTGCCCCGCTTTACCATTTATTGTTGAGTCTATTATAATTACTGTTAGCAGGTGGGGACTGGGAGATGTTTATTATGAGTTTTTCATCTTTAGTATAATTACCGAAAAAAACAAAATAAAAAGATGTCGTTGTATTTTGTTTCCTAGAATTTTTTTTTCCAGGGGAGGGCATGGCTGTGGGTGTTTTTTTTTTTCTTTCTTTCTTTCTTTCTTTTTTTTTTTTTTTTTGCCTGCTTCGTCCCAGGCAGGTAGGTGATTTAAGAGTTTTAGTGCCAGAAGACTCAAGTTCAGCGCTGAGCCCTGTTCCACACTCCGTAGGCCCAGGCAAGTGGAATGGCTGCCTGCTCTGATGGACACCTGCTTTACTGGGTCCTAAGTGTTGAAGCCTGAGAGTAAGGTCTGAGACCAATCAGCTGAGCATACAGATATACCTACTTTGGGCTGGTGACTGTCTGGGTCTGGTCTGTCTGGAGATCTGGCCAAAGTGCACCTGTTGGAGGTGAGCCTAATATGTTGAATAGTTATAAACTGGCTGTTAATAATTATTAAGTGTGTAGCATGTACCAGGTCCCATGTCATCTTCTTCAGCTGCATAACTTTGCTAAATCCCTTAGCTACCCTCTGAAGCAGATACCACTGTCAAGTCCTATTTTACTTGGGAAGGCCAAAATGCACATCCCAAGCTAATAAGCAGCAGCAGAGAATTTAAACCCAAATGTGTCCTCAGAGCCCAGGTTCCCTCTCACTACACCACAAGCAGATCTTCCAGGTCTCAGAGACACCTCCTCCAAAAAGCCTTCCTGGATTTCCGGATGCTGAAGATTGTGCTTCTCAGAGCTGTAGCTGCCTGGTGACTTCTCCTAAGGCCTGACTGTTGGGAGGGTTGGGAATTCCTGCCACTATCTCTGTTGAAGCCCAGCAGCTGATGCCTCTAGTACAGGGGCAGCTTTTAGAAAGTTTGTAGGGTAGGTAGATGTGTGGGCGGACCTGGTATCATGCTGCACTTGACCACTGTAGTGCCTGGGTCTCTGGATGTAAGCATCCCTCTGAAATGCCACTCTCAGCAGAAGCCAGGGGCCTCAATTTCTGATTCGGCACTAGAAAAGATAGCTTAGGGACCTAGGTCAAGTGTAGGTCTCATCCTAGAAACTCTGTGCGATGCAACCTCTTTTTGTTTGTTTGTTTGTTTGTTTGTTTGTTTTTCGAGACAGGGTTTCTCTGTATAGCCCTGGCTGTCCTGGAACTCACTCTGTAGACCAGGCTGGCCTCGAACTCAGAAATCCGCCTGTCTCTGCCTCCCAAGTGCTAGGATTAAAGGTATGCACCACCACTGCCTGGCAACGATGCAACCTCTTAACTAGGCTTCTGTGTCCCAAAGATGGATGAGCATTTGCATGTGCGCACGCACACACACACACACACACACATGCACACACACACACACACACATGCACACACACACACACACACGAACACACACATGCACACACACATGCACCCACACCATATGGGAATGTACAGCTTAACCTTCCTTCCTTCCTTCCTTCCTTCCTTCCTTCCTTCCTTCCTTCCTTCTTTCCTTTATTTCTTTCTTTCTCTTTCTTCAGGGTCAGTTTCCAAATTTTTTCCCCTCTGAATGATGGTTTTGAAGTTTTTCTGGAAAATTCCACATCTCTGCCTAGCACCCAGGTTGCGGCTGAAGGCCATTAACTTTCCCAGACAGCATGGAGCAAAATGTCTTGCTCCTTTCCAGCCTACTTCCCCAGGGATGGAGGGGTAGATAATTAGCACCTCTCTGGGAAAGGGCCCAGGGCATGCTGTGTACAACACACTGGTAGGAGGACTCCCTGTTAAGCTCTAAATTCTTGGGTACCCCCTCCCCCACCAGCCAGCTCCTCTTCAACCTTCTCAGGGTTTACCCAGCATCACCTTCCCCTGGGAGACTAGACTGGATCAAGCCAAGAGTGGACATGGCCCGCTCTCCCGAGGTGATGTCTTCACATATTAGCCAGTAAAGTGTAGCATCTGACCTACCTAAGCCTATGTACTCCCCAAGGTCATCATCCTGCCAAATGGTATATAGATTAATCTCAAATCTGAAAATACTCTAAAATCTGAGACCTCAGTGCATCCATGATGTCCAAAGTGGAAAACTACCCACCTCCAATCTCACAGTCGAAGGCAGAAGCATTTAAAATATGCTTAGTTTTAGTTGGTAAAGCTCACACAATGCCTGGGTGGCCCCTGGGTCCTATACCCAGCAATGCAAAAACCAGTTGTAGAAGCTAGAGGGTCAGAGTTCAAGGTCATCTCCTGCTATATAATGAGTTTGAGGCTAGCCTAGGATATACGAGACCTTGAAAAAATAAGGAAAGGCGTTAATGAGATAGCTCAGCTGATAAAAGTGCCTACTACCAAACTCAAACCTAAATTAGATCCCCAAGACCCACAGAGAAGGAGAGAAGGTTCTGGAAAGTCCGGAGCGGGTCAGCTAACTCCACACGCTCACTGTGGCATGTGTGTCTACACAGACACTCATACAAAATTTCTTTTTAATTTAGTTAGCCCTGTCTGACATGGAACTCTGTATGTAGACTAGGCAGATCTGGAACTCTCTGAGTAGACCAGACTGGCCTGGAGTTCATAGAGAACTGCTTGACCTGCCTCCCAGATGCTGAATTAAAAGGATGTGCCTATAAAATTATAAGTAACTATTTTTTTTTTTTAAGAAAAATAATGCCAAGCCGGGCGGTGGTGGCGCACGCCTTTAATCCCAGCACTTGGGAAGCAGAGGCAGGTGGATTTCTGAGTTTGAGGCCAGCCTGGTCTACAGAGTGAGTTCCAGGACAGCCAGGGCTACACAGAGAAACCCTGTCTCGAAAAACCAAAAAAAAAATGAAAGAAAGAAAGAAAGGAAAAAAGAAAAAAGAAAAATAATGCCAGGAACGGAGAGATGGGGGGGAGAGGAAAAGAAAAAAAGGAAGGAAGGGAGGGAAGGAGAGGCTGTGTGTGTAAGTTTATGTATTAACACAATGATTTTCACTTTTAGTCTCTAGTACCCTCCTCAAGTTAGTTCATGATATATGTAAATATTCTGAAATCCAAAAACATCTAAAAATCTAGAAGTACTTTTGGTTCCAAGCGTTTCTGAAAAGTTTTCCACATCTCTGTAGAAGATCGTGTTTTCCTCAGATTCGCCAGTGGCCTCAGCTAAGTAAGCCCTTGTCAACTGTGGAATGAGAAAATTGTCCTTGCTGGTCCTCATGCAATCTCAGAGCATCAATCAGCCCGTGGTGCTTTGTGACAGTGGTTCCCAAATGTGCTGGGCCCTTGGAATTCTATCCTCTCCCCCTCTCCCCCTGTCCTCCTCTCCCCCTCTCTCCCTCTCCCCCTCTCTCCCTCTCCCCTTCTCCCCCTCTCCCCCTCTCTCTTCCTCTTTCCCTTCCCCTCTTTCTCCCTCTCTCCCTCTCTCTCTCTTTTCCCCTTTCTCCCCCCCCCAACCCCCCGCAAGCGCGTGTTTATTTATTTTGGTTTTTGAGACAGGGTTTCTCTGTGTAGCCTTGGCTATCCTGGACCTTACTATAGACCAGGCTGGCCTCGAACTCAGAGGTCCAACCTGCCCCTGCCTCCAGTGTGCTGGGATTAAAGGCGTGCGTCACCACTGCCTGGCTTATTTATGTATTTATTTATTGGTGGAGGGAGTAGAGACAAGGTCTTGTCATGTAGCCCAGGCTAGTCTCAAACTCAAGCTCCTTCTATCTTAGGTTCCTGAATGTTGGTATTACAGATGTGTACAATCACACCCCCTTATAGTCTTGAAAAGTAATGTGCACAAAATTTTAATTTATATACATTACAATATTTATCTGTTAGTACTTATTATATTAGAAATTAAAACTGAGATAAAAAAAATTTCCTTAATACCTTAAATGTAGTCATTGAAAGCCTATTGCATCGCCAGGCAGTGGTGGGCCGCTCCTTTAACCGCAGCACTCCGAAAAGAGAGGCAGGCAGATCTCTGAGTTCCAGGACCACCCAGAGAAATCCTGTCTCCAAAAACAAACAAAAACCAAAAAAAAAAAAAAAGTCCATTACACTAATATACAGGACACATTTTTATAAGAATGATTATTCTTCAAACCAAAAGTTTAGAGAGAATATCAATGCTGCCTTATGTTTGTGCGTGTACATGTGTCCGTGTGTAGTATATATACATATATGTGCTGTGTGTGCATGTCGCATGTGTGTTTATATGTGTATTGTGTTGGTTATAGTATGTGTGTATTAATTTGTTAATTAATCAATCACTAGAAGACTCTCTCACTGAGCCCGAAGCTTGCTTGCTCTTTCAGCTCGGGCAGATGGCTAGCAAGTTCTTGGAAGGTGCTGGGATTATAATCGCGTGTAGCTATGCCTGGCTTTTACAGAGTTTGGAGATTTTCTTTCCTAGCAAGTGTTCTTACCCACTGAGCCATCTCCCCAGGTCCCACCGTACATTTTATGTCTGACGAGAGAAGGTGGCCGGGTTCTCTTCTGTGCTCCTGGGATCCGTTGGGTTTTGCCATGAAGAAAGTGTTACTTTCTGCAGCAGTGCAGGCACTTGGGAGGCTGAGGCAGGTGGATCTCTGAGGTTGAGGCTGACCAGGGATACACAGAGAAACTCTGTTTCAAGAAAGGAAATCCAAAACCAAAAAATAAACAAACAAAAGCAAACACACACACACACACACACACACACGCATGCACGGAAAACTAAGACATTTTTGCATCCTTGTAGGTATCTGCGGCTTCTTTGCTGTTTTGCCAAATGTAAGTACTTCTTTCTCAGAGGTTCTCTCCCAGTGTGGAATCTGAAACGGCATCAGCGAGCCTGAGTACTCTATTGCAGTAAAACCCACGGGTCTATCTCACACTATTGCAGTAAAACCCACGGGTCTAGCTCACACTATTGCAGTAAAGCCCACTGGTCTATCTCACACTCGGAGTGACTCATTCCCCAGTTTTGTGATTCTGTAACTTTACTCATGGGTCACTGAGGGACGCAGTTCTCAACGTTGACACGTTTCATTATGTGATATTTTAAAAAAAAAGTCACAGCTGTTAATATCATCTCTGATCTCATCAGAAAAGCTATTAAGTATCAGGACACTGTCAAAGTCACCAGTGATACAGGTTTTCCAAAGGCCTGTTTTTTGCTGGAAGGCTCAGAGTTTGACACTGGTGACAGTTCCTATCTGTCTCCCCCCTTGAAGTGGCAACCACTTTAGAGAATGCAGCTGCCCCAGTGCTCCAGTCTGACGAATCCTGCTGTCTTTCAGGGGGAAATGGGTGCCCACAAAAGATGGCTTCCATGAGCTTTGGGCTCTGCCACACTCTCATCAACTCGCAGGCACTGGACTTGGGTATACAAGTCAAGGGTCCCATATGGCAGTCTTGTTCATTCCTGAAAATCTTAGGGACAGGGCTAGAGAAGGTGGCTCAATTGGCTGAATGCTTGCCGCGCATGCGTGAAGCTCTGGGTTCAATCCCCACCACAGAGGCTTTCAAGGGGCTCTGGGCCGTGGAGCGGACGCTTCCTAAATCTGATTGCTATGTAGCCAAGTCCGTGGACTCGGGCTGTAGATGAGGCGTTCTCCTCCTGTGGTTGGCTTGCTTCTCAGGGATCAGACATATCTTGAACTTAGGCTCCTACTACCTCCTGCCTCACAGGGGCCGTTTGGCATCAGACACCTGCCTCTCACTCAGGGTCTTGAAGCCAAAGGCAGGCGCCTTCCCTTCCCCTCCCCCTCCTCTTTCCTCTCCCTTCCTCTTCCCCTCCCCCCTCCCAGCTGCTGGCCTCAGCCTCCCTCTCCTTCTGTCCCTTTCCCCCATCCACCTCCCCCCTCCCCCAGCATGGCAGCTTGTCCAAGACACTGAGTTTTGTGCCTTCGATCGGGGCGCCCTGAGAGTGAGAGAAAATAGCTGTCCAGTGAGGGGGGATGGAGAAGCCTCTTGTTTTGCACCTCTCAGTGACTGGTTTTCCCAACTTTCCCATCCCAGCTCCTGCGGAACAAAGGGCCTCTGGCCCCGTGTGCTGGGCCGGGCCCAGCAAGGGGACTCACCAGCGACTCTTTATTGAGTCTTCAAGCGCAGGCCAGGCACTCCATTAAAAAGCCATTCCCTTTTGTGCTGCCCGGCCCCCAGCTGTCCCCCCTCTCATGTGACGGTCGGTCACAGTTGTAAAACAACAACACACAGAGTTGGCAACTAACGAGGCTTTTTTTCAAGCCCAGGTCTCCATGGCAACCTCTGTCAATCACCCCTCAGGAGCGCTTTAACCTGACCGAGAGAGGGAAATAAAATAAAATAATAATAATAATAAAGAAAGAAGAAGAAGCGACCAAAGAGAAAGAGAGCAAGAGAGGCCAGTAGATAAGTCGGGGGGGGGGGGGAGGAGGAAGAGTTCCGGAAGTTTCTAGAACACATATGAAAATTTAATCAGGTAGGTCTGAGACAGGAAAGGACAGTCATATTAATTCACACATATACTTTCATGTTGCCCTAACCTTGTGAAGACTCCTAACATTGTTCTGTGGGCCGTAAGATGATGGACCATGGTTGCCTGTGGGCTGAGTTGTAAGAAGGAAAATGGTCCCACAGGCTGCTGCAAGAAATCGATGGTACCACGGCTCCAAACCCAGAGGTGCCCAGTTGATGGCCTCAAGCCAATAAGGGACAGCCATTTGGCACTTGGCTGAAGTCTGCCACGGTGCCCCAGCCCTTCCATGTGCGGCCCAGTGCCAGTGGGGATAGCCCACAGTATGTGGTTGTCATAGTGCCAAAGGGACACTTGAGGGACCCCATCCTGGGCGCCATGTAGGGAAAGGCTCAGATCTACCATTGTAATATGTTGAAGGGGAAGCCCAGCGTGGTGGGCAACAGTAGGACCCTTCATTCTTCACATGCTGCTGTGCCAGCAGATGCCCAGTTCCTGGGCACGTGGCATCATGCCCAGGGTGAGTTCAACCTTCCGCATGTTGGCATAGTGCCGGGGCATGGAAAGCCTGTGTCCTCCCCCCACCCCCACCTTGCCCCCTGACACTCATACATGCTGCCTGGCTGCTAGCCAGGGACTCCACAGGTTCCCAGGTCTGAGCAGTCTGGGCACGGGCTGTGGGCAGCCTTGGCAGCTGCTGCCTGGCCCTTCTACTGCCTCTGATTGAGAAGAAGGCAAGGGCTGGCTTCTCGGGGCAGCCTTCATTGCTCAGTCTCCAGAAATCGAGCGTGTAGACACTTTGTCTGCTTGGAAGTGGTGAGAGAGCAGAAACTCCTATCCTGGCTGCTGGCACCTTGGAGAAGGGTTTTTGTCTCATTCCTGGAGTCTAGAGGCTCAATCTGAGGTCCGAGTAGAGCAAAGAAGGTGATCTTGGAGCACAAAAACCTCCCAGAAGTGGGGAGCCAAAGGGGTGTTAGCTCAGAGCACTGTTGGATAGTGCTGGATCCCCAGAACCCCAAGGGTAAGACGCTTACATCTAGGTCTTGGGAGCCTGGACTTCTTTCTCAGAGTTACAAATCTAGTGTCAAAATAGCAAACACGCTTATGAGTGAGTAAATACATGTTGAACTAGAACACTGAGTTTTAGGGTTATTTGCTGTACATAAGGGCTATGAATTAGACTCCCATGACCGGTGGCAGCCCTTACGGCTCTACTGCCCCTGTTTGTCACCCTACCCTGGTTACTGAGCTACCCTGCCCTGATGTGGACCCTGTAGTAGACCACTCCTTGCCTCTGCCCAGCTCACCCACTTGTTTCCTTCTGCCTCTCTGTCCATCCTCATTTCAGGCCTGGACCCAGGCTCTCACGACTCCCCTGTCTGTCTTTACTCAGTCCTATTTCTTCTCACTCCAGCGCTCTGCTCACTTCCAAGGAAGATGAAGTGAAGACCTCTCTGGTTGACTCTTCTCATATTCCTCCCCTCTGTCCCAGCGTCCACAGTAGGGAAGCTGGCCAGGGATGTGACACAGTGCCACTTTATGACATCTCAGTGGGTTCACAGCAATTGACTCATACGCTGAGCCTACTTCTCAGACAACACACAGACCAAGAAAGATCCCTGGGCTCCTGGGCACCTCACACTTGTCTCCCTCTCTCCTTTCGTGGAGTCCCATGTACCTGTTTTGGGAGCACCCTCCAGGGACTACAGTGGCCTTGGCGGGGGGGGCGCCCATCTGTTTCTCTCCTTTCCTGGGTGCCCTGGGAAGCTCCTGCAAGGAAGGAATGCTAGCAATCTGCTGGTGTAGTGAGCTGGCACGGCACCCAGGCAGGGCTGTGCTGTGCCAGAGCCTAGTAAAGACATTGGCGAGGGCCGCCTTCCCCATGCCTGGAGTTTCCTCCGGCCGGCTTGGCATGCAGCCTTCAGTTTGGCCCCCGAGGCAGAACAAGGACAAGGTGGCCTCCTCCTCAGGACCAGAGGGCTGTGTCTCTTCCTCTGGCTCAAGAGAGAGGGAATAAGATGCCAATTAGGGTCCCACAACAGTTTGTGGAGGAAGATACAGAGTGGGCGGGAAGGACACTGTCCGGGACTCTCGCTGCCAATCTGTGACTCCAAAACCTGGGGACCAGGCTTCCCTTCTCCCAGCCTCCTGTTCTCCTCTGTAGACTGGGGTGTGAACTGTCCACCTGGGGTGTGAACTGTCCCCCTGGGTGTGAACTGCCCCCTCTGCTATTTCATGAGTCAGGATCTTAAAAAGGCTTCATCCTGCCCTGGACATGTCAGCCTTTGCAGGGCATGAACTTTCTTTTTTAACTTCAGAAATGTTAAACCCAGGGCTTCTGCATGGGCCCTACCACTGAGCTGGATTCCTGAGTTTGTTTTGTGTTTTCAGATGTGTGTGTGTGTGTGTGTGTGTGCGCGTGCGCGCGCCATGTGTGTGCAGATATGCTTGCTTGTGTTTGTGGAGACTAGAGGTAGACCTTGGGTAGCTGCCTCCATCAGTCTCTAAGCTCTCTACCTTATAGATTTAATGTATATATATATGGGTATCTTACTGGCATGGATCTCTGAGCACCACATGCATACCTGGTGCATGTGGAGGCCAGAGAGGCCGTGAGATCCCTGGAACTTGAGTTACAGACTGTGGTGAGTCACCATGTGGGTGCTGGGAATCAAACCTGGGTCCTCTGGAAGAGCAGCCAGGGCTCTTAACCACTGAGCCATCCCTCCAGCCCCTCCAGCCAATTTTTTTTTTAAAGACACTGGACTTGGAGCTTGTCATTTTGGCTGGACGGGCTGGTCAGTAAACCCCAGGAAGCTGCCTGTTTCTGCCTTACCAGCCGGATTGTACCTGCCGGATTGTACCAGCTGGATTGGGGGTGTGCACTACCACATTAGGCTTACATATGGGTACTTGGGATCAGAACTCAGGTCTCCATGTTTATATAGTTGGATCTTGACCCACTAAGCCATCTCCCCAGACCCTGATTTCCAATTTTCATTATCTATCTATCTATCATCTATCTATCTATCATCTATCTATCCTTTTTATTTTGAAACACAGTCCAATTCAAGTAGCCCAGGCTGACTTTAAACTCACTCTTTTTAGCCTTATAATCCTCCTGCCTCCGTTTCTTGAGTCGCCTGGAATATAATTGTATGCTGAGCTAAATATGAGCACTTGAGGTGTTTGTGAGAGCAAGAACCTGCCCATTCTAATGTTGGTTTTGAGGTATCCGTGAGTTAACATATGGAAAGTGTTTAAAACTGACTTTGACTACAGTGATTGTCAACTCCCATCAGTTTGGTTACTGCTTCTGTTGCTATTTCCCAGTACCCTGAACTGAAGCTTCACTCAACCCTTGCTTCTGAATGACTTGGAGAATACAGCTCCCTCCAGAGCTCACCTGTCCTTCTAGAACATTCAACAGTGCCCCTGGCCCAAGCCATTGCATTTCAATACTACTCTTCTATCTTAACAACCCCCATCCCCCCACCCCGTCCCCCCTACACACACTTCACGGTCTCTGGCCGTCATTTACCTGTTCAAGATTCCCAGGGTACCATCCTCTCTGGAGTTTCCTAGCAAAAAGGGCTTCCTAGATTGCCGGGGCCCCCCCAAGGCCTCCCCCAGGCCTGGAGTCTAACTGTGTATTGTAACATAGTAGCTGAATGAACTTCAGTTTCAAAGGTTAATATCAAAATCTGGAGTGGATTACCTAAAAATTACTTACAACACCATTAAAATTCTGAACTCTTTTTGTTGTGGCTGTAAATTAATTTAAAATGTCAGGTTTTTTGAGAAATCCAATAAGAGATTGAGCCAACGGAGCAATCTGCAAACTGTCTGGCAAAGAGGAAAGTGTGTCTCTTCAATCGACAAGGAAAAATATGGAGCTTAACTGGAACCATATGGCTGAGTACTTGAGAGAAGTCTGCGGAAAAGGGAGGGGGAGGGGGAGGTGGGCAGGAGCTCAGCTGACAGCCACACGCACACAGCAGGCTGGCTGTGGCCTTGGCATTGGCGCAGGAGAGGGGC
Source organism: Grammomys surdaster (assembly GCF_004785775.1). Taxonomy (NCBI): domain Eukaryota; kingdom Metazoa; phylum Chordata; class Mammalia; order Rodentia; family Muridae; genus Grammomys; species Grammomys surdaster. The sequence continues at coordinate 6,790,349 of NW_021620991.1, read as the reverse complement.
CTGGCGGACGCCTGGCACACGGCCTACTTGGCTGCCCAGTGTCCACAGTCATCAGGCAGTCAGTCCTAGGCTGCACCTCAGTCAAGTCAGTGATCTTAATACTTTCTCTCTAAGTCCAGCCAGGGCCCTCTGGCCATCTGGGGATCCTACCCCCACCCCAGAGGGGTTTTGAACTCCATCCCTTGGGGGAGAGCATGGGCATCCAGCTTTGCTGCCTTGGACAGCCACCTGCATGTCTCTGAGGGCTGCCTCCCCTCATTTCTCCATGGGCTCCCTCCAGGCCAACATGTGGTCCCCATTACTCCTGAATTCCCCCAGATTTACAACACATTAAGTAATTTGTAGGTTATTTCAACTCCAATCTGCTAAAGTTGAGAAAATCAAAATTAAATTCAAACCACAAGGAAACTTCAAAGAAAGAGGAGGAAGAGAAAATTTGAGTGCCTTCTCTCCTCAGGTCCCCGCACGTCCCCTTTCCATTCATTCCCCCCTCCCAGGATCCCAGCCAGCCCCTACCCTTGCCTCCCTTCCTCTAGGCCTCTCCTTTCCTGGCCTGTCTGTTGCCCCAGGGCCCTTCCCCACAGCCTGTGGTAGGCAATGTCAAGGTGGCTCTTCAGGTGAATGTGCATAAGTCCAGGGGCAGCTCTGGAACTCATACTGGGAAGGGAGGAGTGCCACTGGTTTGGCAGAGGTGAGTAACCGCTCTGTAGGGTCCGGCACTGCCCAGCACTGCCAGCTAACCTCCCAGGAGCCGTCACTGCTACTGGTAGGTCTTTCCTGGCCTCCAAAGCCGATCTGCTCATTTTCCTGACCTGTTTTGGGGGTAATCTTCGTGCTGTTCTAGCTCCCGCAGCGCCTGGGACAGCTGGCAGCTGGTGGGCACCACCTGGCCCCTGCATTTAATAGCTCAGGTTACTCTGTTTTGTCTCTCTACTCTTTAAAACAGCCTTGTAAATAAGCAAACACTCGGTGCCAAGCACCTTCGGCATTTCGCCAGGCTGGTAAATATTTTAGTAGTGACTTGGTAACAGTTGTGCTCACTTTGATTCCCTCGGAAAGGTTCTCCTTGGTTGATGGGGAAGGTCCGAGGCTCTGGGAAATGATTTGCCGGTTATTTATACTCAACTCTGACCACGTGGCCTTCGCTCTGTCCCATGAACCACGTGCCAGGGTATTTTTAAAGCTGGAGGGGACACTAGCCTTATACCTTTCAGCAAGGGTACGGAGAACACCTCTGCTTTCTCTACAAGTACTCCATGCCAAAAGAGCTCTGGGGCCTGCAGTTTGGGAAAGTAGACTCAGCCCACAACCCAAAGGGGTCTGGGAGACATGACTCTTGGCAGAGTTTGGCTGCGATACTTGGTGTGGATCTCCTGCTGACCCTCATCTTTGTTGGGAAGAACCCTAAGGAGCCAGGGAAAGAAGCCTCTGGGTTTGGGGGCATGTGAACCCCAGGAGGTATCAAATTAGAGTGGCCACTAGACATGACCCCCAGGAAACAGTTGTGACCCCCAGCCAGGAGTGTTTAAGAGAGGTGCAACAGATAGATGAATTCTCTAGCATCCAGCTACAGAGGATCTGTTCCTACCAGGAGGGTAAAGTCGAAGACAAGGAAGACCGGCAGTGGGTAGAAACAAGCCAGAGGCCAGACGGTGGTGGCGCACGCCTTTAATCCCAGCACTCCGAAGGCAGAGACAGGCGGATTTCTGAGTTCGAGGCCAGCCTGGTCTACAGAGTGAGCTCCAGGACAGCCAGGGCTACACAGAGAAACCCTGTCTCGAAAACACACACACACACACACACACACACACACAGAGAGAGAGAGAGAGAGAGAGAGAGAAACAAGCCAGAGCTGCTAACTGGATGCCCTGGAGTCTAGGCCTTCCCTCTAGGCCTGGGCAGGAAACCGTGCAAAGCACAGGGCCTCCCTGCCCATTGCCAGGAAGCTGGTCTATCCAGCCTCAGCTTTGCCGAGTCCAGTGAAGCCTGTGCAGCCCGAGGCTGGGTACTAGGGAGGGAGTGGGTGAGGCAGTGGGGTGGGCACGGGCGTCTGGCTTTCATAGATCCTCAGAGCCACAACCGCTCACTCCTTTGCTTTATGAGTGGTTTTAATGTACAGATGGGCTTGTTTTAAAGGGGCTCTAAATCATGGCATGGCGAGAGCAAAGGGTTGTGCCCCAACGGCTGTGTGGTGAGCCTACAAGAGGTGGGCACAATCACAGTAAGGATAAGACCAGTCCTCTCTCTCTCTCTTGACTAATGTGGTAGACGGGCCAGGAGAAAGTGGGTGACCTGCGTTCTGTAAGACGGGCCCCGATGTTGTATAGAGCACCCTTTTTCTCATTCCGTTTCCAAGCCGCCATCTACAAGGAAGGGTGGGGCCTTCCCACTCCAGCTCATAGCTAGGGTGCCATTCAGCTGACCAGCTAGCCTACTGCCACTCCCAGCCGCCTGCCCTTCCTCCCTGGGCTCCTGGCGCCATGATGCGCGCCACCCGTCTGCACCCACGCACACCCTATTGGTGCTCAGCCGCCGTGGGCGCGAGTCAGGTGAGCAGCAGACATTGTAGCAGACCCAACTCACCTCCTTCCCGGCGGGACTGGAGCCAGGACTGTGCTCTTCCCGGAAGGCTTCCAAGCACCCCCGCTCGGCATCCTGCTGAGCCTGTTCTCAGGGTGCGGGGGCAGATCATTTTGGGGGGAGAGTGTCTGCCCCATGCTGCCCTGGCGCCAGCTCTTCCTCAAGGCCCTGGTGGAGTCGCCTGAGGGAAGCAGCTGGACTGGAGCAGGGGCTGAGGTACTTCTGGGATGGGAATCAAGAGGGAAGACACCATCTTCCACCAACACTGGTTCTTTCGTAGTAACAGACACAGAGCCTTGGACCAACCTATGGTGGTGCTCACTGCATGCTTGCTGCTTGGTGGCTTCTTAATGTGTTGGGGTTTTTTGTAACTTTCAGCAAGATGTAAAGCCCAACGCTCAGGACAAGTCCCAAGTACCTCCATGACAGCTCAGCTTTGTGCTCTAATCTTAAATTTTCAACATATTTAGAAAGTTGGAAGAGTTCTATGGAGGGACAGAGTGGGAGAAGAGGCCTTCTCTTTGGTTTTCTGAGACAGGATATGGTTTTACATAGTCCAGACTAACTTCAAACTTGCTTTGTAGCCCAGGCTGGCCTTAAGCCAGTGATTGTCTTGTAACAGCTTCCCAAGCGCTTGGGTATAGGTATGTACCACCATGCCCAGAAGAGGCCTTTACTCCCAAGATGTCCAAGCTCCACAGTCAGAGAACAGCCCCCCTAAGGTACTAGGCCCCAAGTTTGGTATCGTCTTGTCTCTCTCAGCCCTGGCCTGGGTGTGAGGAGAGGGCTACTCTAGAGAAGCTTGCACTGTCTCTTGTGTTTGGAACTCTGAGGCACCCAGAATGCTCTTTGCCTTAACTAGGTCTCTTTGAGCAAGGTATGCCCTTTCCTTCTGACTTCCCTTTGGCCTTTGGGAACAGGAGTCTCTTCTGCCCTCATTCCCTTCCCGATGTCCCTAGAGCATAGGAGGAAGCTGAAACCCTAAGTCCTTTGGAAAAGGGTGTCATAGAAGCTACTCAGGAAGCTGCCAGCCAGGACCACTTGCCCCTCCCACTTTGTTGACCACATGGGGGCAGGGCCAGGGCACAGGTGTCTGTCCAGCTTCAGTGGGTATTTACAAGTCTTGAGGAAATTCCACAGAGTCTCTGTGTCTTCTGAAGGAGAGGATGCCGTGCCTCAGTTTCCCTGGGTGGTACAAGTCAGTAGGTTCCATGATGACTTTGAGTTTTTTTTGTTTGTTTGTTTTTTGTTTTTGTTTTTAAAGCATCATGAAAGACAAGAACCAGAGGTTGGTAACTGAGAGGACCCAGAGAAGCATCCAGGGACACCTCTACCTCATAGAGAGGCCTGCTTCCACTTCTTTTCACTGAGTCTCAAGGTTGGCTGGGCTGAGGCCATGTGGTGATTCCACTTGCAAGATGTCTAGACACTTCCCACTTTCGCCAGCGTGCACCTAAGGCCTAAGGTACAGCCTAGCAAGGGAGATGAACCAGTGCGTCAGGAGGTCAGGGACAGACAAAGGAGGACCAGAGCCACCTGGACTTTCCACCTTATCCAGCCCAGCATGGGGTCTGGTGAGGAGAGGGACAGGGCTGGCAGGTAGCCAGTTGCCCTGTTTCTCCTTGATGCCTGCGTGGCGTGCGTCCTGGTTTCAAGCTCCCCGAGAGCCGGGAATGGAGGGGATCCTATGAAAATGATGATATGTGACAATCAGTCACAGCAATTAGTGTTTTGGTTAACAGGCCTTTTTTGTTTTCTCTCACCCAGACAGAATGTCACAAATAAATCCTCTCCTGCATTTGCATATTAATTGGATCGGAGACGTCAAGCATCTTTCATTAAAGAAAATGATCTGCATATTTGGAGACATAAAATAGTTATTTTGATGGGTTTTTTTTCCTAAGATCAGGGGGTGGGGGAGGAAGGTGATAGGAGTTGTAGTATGGAGGTAGAGCTCAAGAGAACCAGCCAGCCCCTCTGTCTAGTTAACCCTCTGCAGTCTGGACTCGATGGGCCAAGGTTGAGCAGAAAGATAATTAGTCCGTAAATAAATCAAGGCTCCAAGGGGCCCCTGGGCCCAGCTTGGCTGTTAGGCAGAAGGTCCGCTCACGAGAGTTATGAGTGAAGAGGTAGGCTTGGTGCTTAGTCTTGTTCTTAAACCCCTCCCTCGGGAGCCAGTAGCTGTCCTGTCCAAGGTATTTCCTGAGACAGCGGCCATGAGGGTGTGGCCAGGTGGACTGTCTAGCTGTGTTCCTCCTCTCCTTGGGTCAAGCCTGGTGTCTGCTTTCCCCCATAGCTCACCCACCCATGCCCCTCTCTCCACGTGCTGTGACCTTCCGCTTCCTGTGTCCTTCTCATTCTTTTGTTTTGTTTTGTTTTTTGTTTTTGTTTTGTTTTGTTTTGTTTTTCGAGACAGGGTTTCTCTGTATAGTCCTGGCTGTCCTGGAACTCACTCTGTAGACCAGGCTGGCCTCGAACTCAGAAATCCGCCTGCCTCTGCCTTCGGAGTGCTGGGATTAAAGGCGTGCGCCACCACCGCCCAGCTCCTTCTCATTCTTTACCAACCATCCTTCTGCTCCTCTACCCAGATGGGAAGGTTTCTGGGAGCAGCAGAAGCAAGACTTAGAGTCATTATCTCATGAACTCGAAATAACCCAGAAAGCTACAGGGCCCATATTAGGGCATGAGTCCCCGGGAAAGCAGAGGGAATGCACAGTTTTTGATAGGCAACTGTGACTGTCCCCTTCCTGCCTGTGGGAGCCATTTGTTCAGGTGAGCAGCAGAGAGGCCTCCCTGAGACAGCTCTGAGCTCTCCCAGGTGATCTCGCCAGTCCACCAGCCCCAGGTGCACTCCCTTATCAGATACCAGTCAGGAAGAGATTGAGGTGCGGTGACAGTGATGGCCGATGTCACTTTTTCCACAGTGAATATGTGCAGATCCTTTGCTTAGGGCTCTGTACTCACTGTCTCCCGTTTCCATAGCCCTCTGAGACAGGCACTCTCGTGATGTACACTTTACAGATAAGGAAACCCGACCTCAGAGAGTTCAGATAACGTGCCTCGAGGTGCCCATCAGGGTTCAGAGCTTACAGGCAGAGTGGGGCTCTCTTTGGCCAGGTGGTGATGTAGCGGGGAACCTGTGACAGTGTGACTCCTGGTCTGACCCTAGCCTGTTACTTGGGCATGAAGCTGCTCTGATATAGTACAGCGGGTTACAATGACTTTCTGCACGGGTGACCTCTTCACCCCATTGAGGAGACAAGGAGAGCTGCCATCCCCCTGGAGATTAGAAATGGCTGTGATATGTTCTGTGGGCTTTCTTTTAGTGCCAGAGATGGTGTCTCATACAATTTATATTCAGCTTTGCTTAGAATTTTGAAGTGTGTATCATAACCATTTTCACACACCTCAGTCAGAACACACACACACACACACACACACACACACACACACACACACACACACCATGGACCAGCCTCTCCTCATGCCCTAGGTGCATAGAGACCTGGATGTCCCACAGAAACCTGTGGTTTGGTACTGCTTCTCCAGAACCCAGACTCTAAAATAGCCCCCCAAATCCCAACCAATGGCTGCAGGGGGTTGTACTTGAGCCAGACACTAATTCCCTAGGGTCAGAGCTCTAGAAAGCCTTCTGAGCCAGGGGATGGAGGAGATTGTACCCCAGAACTCCTGACAGCTGTGCCCCATCTTGTTCCTTGGCTGTCCTCTGGCCCTCTATGACTTCCGGTTTTACCTTCTTTTGGTAGGGGAGGAACTAAAGCAGGGGTCATGTGTCCTCACATTTGGGGATTTTTGGATTAGAAGCCTGAGGTGCCCTCTAGAGGAACAAAGGGACAGGCAGGGTGTTTTCTGGAGTCTGGGGGAGCCCTGGAGCAGCTGTTTCTGTTAAATGCCAAGAAGCCAAGTTGGTTTAATATGATTGTAGCTGCTAGTTTGATAAATCAAAATAATTAAAAATAATAAATTTGATTCTTCACCCAGCAAGCTGTGTGTGGGCGCAGGACCTGGGCTCTTGAGCTAGCACTGGGGAGGTGGGAGACAACCCTGGGGCACAGGAATCAGGGAATCATAACCGAGGAGGTGGGCAGAACCTGACCCAGGGGTCAGCTCTTAAAACTGATTAAGGAAGAAACAGCTTTCATGGTAAGAGAATCAGCCAGACAGGCCAGAGCCCCTGCTGGCTTTGCCCCTGGCTGTGTGGAATTGGGCCAACCTTGGTTTCCTCATCTGTCAAATGGCGTGATAGCCCTATCGGCCTGTGGGGCTGTGTCAGGAGTCAGGGCTTTGCCTAGCGAGCAACCATATGGTGAACAATCAGGCCCCATAGGGAAACAGCCCCCATCCTCCCTGCACTAAAAGGCCTTCAGTTTCCTGTCTTGTCCCCTCTTTGTACCAGTTTTGGCTACAAGCACAAAATCCCAGTTCACGGCTGCTGAACAGGCCCATGGCTTCCAGGGACTCTTCCTCCCTTCATCGGCTGTTGTCCTAACACAGGATTGTTCTGTTTATGAGGACATCCCCTAGTTCAGAGCAGTTTCCAATGACAGTGTTCCACTGGCTTCAGTTTGGGGCCAGAAAGCAGTGTGCCACACCCTGGGGCCAGTCCGGGGTTCGAGGTGCCAGCAGCTCTACCTGGAAAAAGCAGGATCTAGAAAAGGTTTGCATCTGTCCCCCCACCTCCCATTTCCCCACCCCCACTTCCATCCTCAGGAGCCGTATTTGGTGTCAGGGCAGCTGGAAATCTGAACTGAGTGGAGCGGGTGGGGACAGGGAGGGACAGGGTGTCTGTCTCTTTAAATGCACTTTGTGTCAGTGTGATAAGGAATTTGATGGCTTTATCAGAAATACCAAAGCTTTATTTAGCAGGGCGAGGCTCACACCACTCAGCTCCACACAATCTGCTGATAAATAGCAAAAAAAAAAAAAAAAAAGAGAGAGAGAGAGAGAGAGAAGGGGGCGTGGACAATAACTCATCAACACCCCAGCTTAGCAACCAAGGAAAGTGAGGCAAAGAGAAAGGCACAGAGGCAAAGTTGGAAGTTTGGGGGAGTCGGGGAACCCACTAGGCAAGAGGCGGGGTGGGGGAGCAGAGAAAGCTGCAGTGGAGTGGAGTTCTGTAAAGTGCTGACAGGCAGTTATTCATCCGTTCTCCAGGAGAGACCTTCGTGGACTTTTCTGTTATTAGACAAAACTACTGCGATTCCAGAAAAAAAAAAGATTTATTAAAGGTTCATACCCTTCCTTACTGCCGTTCTGATAGGCCTGCCCATTTCTCTACCAGCCCAGCCTATCATCCATGCCATGCAGGTCTGCCCTCAGGACCTGCTGGCCAGACTGGTGAAGGTTCAGAGCCAGTCTCAGGAGAAGCAGAAAGGCTATCCGTGCATGGCCCTACCTATTTGTGGCATTCTAGAACATTCTGCCTCTCCTCCTCCTTCTTCTGAGACAGGGTCACCCTATGTAGCCCTGGATGACCTAGAACTCACTCTGTAGATCAGACGGGCCTCGAACTCTTAGAGATCTATCTGCCTGCCTCTGCCTCCTCGGTGGGCTTAAAGGCATGCACCACTCCTAGCCTCAGGACCTTTCTGTGATGTGTGTCAGGTAGGCAGTTCTTAGGTATTCCCTCTCATGTCCTGGCCACGCTAGATTCATCCTGTCTTCAGTGGTATCTCTATTTCTTCTTCCTCCACCTCTCTCTTCCCAAGCACGTAATTGTTTTCCCACCTCTGCCTGGGAACCCTTTGCCCTACCGGTCCTCTCTGTGGCCAACATGAGGCTCACAGATAGGGCACTCTAGGATGTTCGTTTGGATGTCTCCACACCCCTGGATGTCCACACTCCTCCCTCTGCCCCCATGAAGGTTTTGATGAACACAAAGCAAGTTTAATTTGTAGCCCCCACCCATATCACTCTATCTGTCCCCCCTGCCACCAAAGGTTTGCCTCTCCTAACCAACTGTTTGTGTAACTTCCTGTGGGTTCAGAGGCAGGTTTGGGCACTCCATCCCCAGCCATGAGCCACGTGGATAGGGAATGGGGTGCAGAGAGTGGAGGTCGTGTCTATACTTTCTCATGACACTCCGATCCTAAAGGACCAGGTCACAGGCCCTGCCTACTCCAGGTTCAAAGCGGCTTCCGCTTATCCTAGGCAGTTGGTCACCTCTTAGTGACCACCAGAGTTGATTGATGGAGAGAAGTCTCTGCCCCATAGGTCCTCCAAATGTAATATATGATCCAGGCTTTCTAGACCTTTCCAACAGTATGGTCAAAGGCTGCCTTAGGGGCAATTGCGTGAACCTCAGCTGGGGTTGGCTGGAGATGGCAGTGGACTGACTTTAGCACCTCTCCCCAGAGCCTAGTGAGGTCTGAGATCCCGTCTAGTAAGCTGACCACAGGGAGCCAGAGCAAGGCTGGGCCAACAGGCTGAGGACCAGGCAGGTCGCCTTACAGGGGGATCCCGAGGCTTTGAATGGTGGGGCAGTGGGATTAGCTGGACTGCTTGGGTAGGGGAAGTTCTGGGCGGAGAAACAGGGGGCCTGGGGGAGGGGGAAGCTGGCCAGGGCAGAGGCTGGAGGAAGCTGCCCAAAGGCCGAGGCCCAGACAGACAGGAGGCGTAAATGGAAGTGACAGGGTCAGGCCAGACCTTTGTCCTGCAGCCTGATTAGAAAGCCTGCCCTGGATTTCTGAAACTTTGGGATGTTGTTGGACAAACCGGAGCTTAATTCTGTCAGAGCGCTGGGGAGATTAGAATTGACATCCTGGGAGCACATTCCTGGCTGGGCAGAAATCCAGCCCCCGCTGGGAAAACCTGTGAAAGCATGGCCAGCCCATGGCGGCGGCAGGGGTGCTGTCAGCACCGGTGGCCACTCCAGCTTTGGGGATTGGAGCCAGGAGTCTCTGGAAGGCTGGTCTGTTTAGACAGGATGCGTGGAAAGAAAGGAGTCTTAGCCAAGCTACTCCTGACATCGATGCCTTCCCCTGGTGTCACTGCCTGGATCAGAGCTCTGACGTTTAAGTCTATAAAATGGACCAAGTCTTTCTTCCAGACCCCCTGGAGCTTTGCTTTCTTTCAGAGTTAACCTTGGAAAGGCAAGATGGATGCTTCCTGCCAAGCTGTAGCAGTCATGGCCAGGTGGATGGCAGCATAGGTTGTCTGGTTGAGTTCCCCTGGAGAGGGTGGTGGACTGTCAGTACCCACCAGCAGAAGCTGAAGCAGAGAATTCGAAAGGCCTCTGCCACTGTACCAACTAGGCCTCTTCCACCACCAGCTCCATTAGTCTCAAGAAATCAGGACACGTCTTTCAAGATACATCCAATCCTTTCTCCAAGTTCCCAGGAAACCTCCGAGGGTCTAATCAAGCAGAGTGACAGGCAAGGACCTCTACCAGGAGTCACCAGGCAGAATGACCACCTTCCCACCAAGAGATGGGTCTGGAGGACAAGGCTGGTAGCACACATCATATCCCCAAGTCAGGCTGCTCCCAGTACCACTCCCCACTTCCTTCCTGACGCTAATGACTTTTAAATATTTGGTAAATATTTTGGCTAAAGCAGGCTCTCGTGGCAGAGAGTAAAGCTATGTGCAGTTCAGGACCTACAAATTATTTATTAAAGATCCGAGATGCGGTGCAATTATGTGGAAAGAACCCAAAAAAAATTAAATAAATAAGTAACAAAATAAATAAATAACAGCCCCACTGGCCTCTTGAAGGCTTGGGGAGCTGCACACATGATTGCCGACTTGATGAAATCCCCCCGGATGTAATGAGCTGATTTTTCTGCTGTTAATATTGCATCTGCTGATGAAGGATTCGTTAGGATAATGGAACGAAACTAAAATATAAATGACTCCCTGTCAAGAAGCAGCTTTTGTTTGTTGATCTCCTGACAGTTCCCGGGCCAAGGCAGGGGTTTCTGTGTGCACACGCATCCAGGAGCAGGCAGGAGGAGTGGGGGACGGGAGCTCAGGGGACCCCCAGAGCGCTTGGCTTTCCTTACACCCCCAGTATCCTAGGCTTTCCCTTCGGGTCGGTCTGCCCGACCTTGGGAAGCTCTAGAGCCCTGGGGGGCGGGGAAGTCATCAACTTGGAGTCCTGTGGAGGGAGCTTGTTGCGCGAGGAGGATCCAGGGTGGGAGCGGAAGTTTCTGCCTAGCCGGGCTGAGGGCTAGGCAGAGGCGGGGCTGAGGGCACTGGGATTTGTAGAGGCACCATTTGCTGCCTGTGCACGCAGGGGTGTGTTGTTGTGTGGGAGATGGAGTCACAGCCACTTGAGGCCCTGTACTCTAAGGGGAGGTCCATTGTAATGAGCCTTCCTTCATCTCCTTTCTCTTTCTTCCTTTCTGACAGAGTGTAGCCCAGGATGCCCATGTATCCAGTGATAACCTGGATCTTCTGATCACCCTATGTCCATCTCCCAAGTGTCGGGCTCACAAGTGTCCGCCACCACACCCAGTTTATGGGGTGCTAGAGATCAAACCTAGGGCCACATGCATGCTAGACAAACAGTCTATCGATTTAGCTGGGACAAGGGTGAATCGGAGGGTTGCTCAAACCCTGCACAGCGCAGAGGGAAGGAGGACTCATTTGAAATTACCACACCAGCCGGGCAGTGGTGGCGCATGCCTTTAATCCCAGCACTTGGGAGGCAGAGGCAGGCGGATCTCTGAGTTCGAGAGTTCGAGGCTAGCCTGGTCTACAGAGTGAGTTCCAGGACAGCCAGGGCTACACAGAGAAACCCTGTCTTGAAAAACAAAAAAAACAAAAAAAAAAAAAAAAAGAAAAAAAAAGAAATTACCACACCACGCTCCTACCCCAGCGTGGCTCATCTGATACCTCTGCTGAATTCCTGTGTCTGACATCTTCTCTTCTGGGCTGTCACTTTTTCTCCTGTTGTCTTCTGAATTTTATTATGGTAAATACACATCCTTTAAAGTTGACCAGTGTGACCGTTTTAAGTGCACATTCAGTGGCATTGGGTACACTCACAAGTTGTACATCTATCACCAATACCTAGTTCCAGAATGTATGTATGCATGTATGTATATATGTATGTATGTATGTATGTATGTATGCATGTATGTATATATGAATGTATGTATGTATGTATGTATTTTGGTTGTTTTCTTTTAGTTTGGTTTTTCGAGACAGGGTTTCTCTGTGTAGCCCTGGCTGTCCTGGGACTCACTCTGTAGACCAGGCTAGCCTCGAACTCTCGAACTCAGAAATCCACCTGCCTCTGCCTCCCAAGTGCTGGGATTAAAGGTATTTTGGTTTTTCAAGTCAGGGTTTCTCTGTGTAGTCCAGGCAGTCCTGGAACTCACTCTCCAGACCAGGCTGGCCTCAAACTCATAGAGATCCACCTACCTCTGCCACCCTAGTGCTGGGATTAAAGGTGTATGCCACCACTACCTGCTAAGTTCCAGAATTTTTTAATCACCAACGCAATCAGTCATCCAACAGCTCTTCCCTTTCCCTGACCCCTGACAATCACTAATCTGTTCTCTCAGATCTATTCACTATAGTCTAGAGCATTTTTTTTTCATGTAACTGGAATCATACAATTTATAACCTCCCCCATCTGGTTCCTTTCATTCAGGTGTCTTCATGTTGTAGCATGTGTCAAGTCTTTATTACTTTTTATAGCTGTATAATACTCCATAGTACATACAGGTCATGTGTTGTTCATTCCTCAACTGAGGGGAACTCAGACTGTGTCTGCCTTTTGCTTGTCCTGAATGGTGCTACTATGAACATTTCTATTCAAGTGCTTAAGTCCCTATGACCCACCTTTGAGGTGTATCTTGGAGTGAAACTGTGGAACCTCTCCCTAATGTCAAGGGATAGTTTCTTCATGTGGCAAAACTGTGCTGATCAGTATTATAAGGGTTTCCACAGCAACTGGTAGGAACCAGGGGAAGCGGGGTTCAAATCCAGCTTGCTCACATGATTTTTCTGTCTTCCTTCTCTATCTCCCTCATGCCTGGCATCTCTATGATCTCTGAGGAATAGGGCTGCAAAGACTGGATTGCTTTATGACGAGGCCAGATGGGGGTGTCACCTCTCTGAGCATCTGGCTGCTACTAGGCCACCAGCTCAGACCCTTCCTCCCAGAGAGAGCATACGTCTTTTTGTTTGTTTGTTTGGTTGGTTGGTTGGTTGATTGGTTGGTGTGGTTTGGTTTGGTTTGGTTTTTGGTTTTTCAAAACAGGGTTTCTCTGTATATCCCTGGCTGTCCTGGAACTCACTCTGTAGACCAGGCTGGCCTCGAACTCAGAAATCCGCCTCCCTCTGTCTCCCAAGGAGAGCATAAGTCTTTTTTTTTTTTTAAAGATTTATTAATTTTTTATTTATATGAGTACATTGCAGCTGTCTTCAGGTACACACTAGAAGAGTGCACCAGACCCCATTACAGATGGTTGTGAGCCACCATGTGGTTGCTGGGAATTGAACTCAGGACCTCTGGCAGAGCAGTCAGTGGAGAGCATAAGTCTTATCCAAAGATAGTTGAGGCCTTTGCGGTGCTCATGCAGGGACACTGGGAAGTGGTTATGTTTCTTTCTCTAGAGAGAGTCCTGGGAACAGAAGAAGATAGTTTTTCTCCTTGAGAAACCAAGGTAGAACCCCCATCATCTTCAAGACTCTGACTAGGCAGAAGAATACTGGAGGAAGTGTCCACCCAGGACCTGTGGGCCGAACAGGGAAGGCTCAAGATAGAGAAGTAAGGGGAGCCAAATCCAGCACTGACCAGCACAAGCTTTACAAACTGTAGGATGGAAGGGCCGAATTGAGTGCCTCCTGGTCTTCTGTTACATTACTGTTGTTAAGAGTCCTGCTGGGTGGTGGTGGCGCACACCTTTAATCCCAGCACTTGGGAGGCAGAGGCAGGCGGATTTCTGAGTTCGAGGCCAGCCTGGTCTACAAAGTGAGTTCCAGGACAGCCAGGGCTACACAGAGAAACCCTGTCTCGGAAAACCAAACCCAAAAAAAAAAGCATTCCTCAAGGAGGCAGGGGTCTGAGTCGGTTGGTAAAGTACCCGCTGTGCAGGCATGAACACCTGAGTTCAGATCTTAGACATCCATGTAAAAAAAAAAAAAAAATAGCTGGATGTGGTGGTGGATGCCCATAACTCCAGCACTGGGGGGGGGGGGGGGCACAAGAAGATCCAGCCAATTAGTGAATTCAGTGAGCTCTGGGCTCAGTGAGAAATTCTTTCTCAAATAAAAAAAATAAGGTGAGGAACTAGAGAGTTGGCTCAGCGGTGAAGAGCACTTGTTCTTGCAAAGGACTCCGGTTCGATTCCCCACCCCCACAAACAGGTTCGTCACCTCCTTGGACACCAGGCACACATGTGGTACACAGATATACATGCAGGCACTCGTGTACACAATATAATAATAAATCTAAAATAATAATAATAAAATAATGCAGAAAGTAATAGGGAAGAGTACCCGACCAATGTCAAGCTGCTCTGGCCTCCACATACATACAAGCATCTGAAAGAGAAAGCTGGGAAATCCCTTCCCTGCTCCTCCCTAAATGACTAGGCCCTCCTCTTGGCCCTGTATAGATTTTTCAGGATTCTGGCCAAATTCCATTCACGACTATTTTGGAGAAAACTGCAGAACCGATCTAGAGCCCACTCAGACTTGACAGAGCCACCTGCCCCTCTTGGCTGCAGGCCTTAGTCCTTTACCCTGTGCAGGGACAGACAGCCTGCTCTGGCTGCCGCCCCTGTCTGGAGCCGGCAGCCCCCTCATTGTCCCGCTAAACACTGTGTAAAAGTTCCAGGCTTTATTTGGGCTTTCTGTTTTGCCTGGTTATACTGCAGCTATGCCTCTGATACACACACACCCCGGCAGCCTCACAGGGTGCAGGGAGCCGCTGGCCTCTGGATAGAGCTTTTCTCTCCCAGCCCTTCTTCCCTGTACCACCTTTATTCTTTCTTTCCCCCTTCTGTTTCTCCCTCCTGCTCTATCTTTTTTTTTTCTTCCACTCTTTCAACATGGTTTTCCTAAAAAGTTTTTTAATCAATCAAATTTGAGGCAGAAAATAGGTTTTGTCACGCCTGGTCCCGGGATAGTGTGACTCTCACTCAGGCTCCTGACAGCTCCTCAATGCAGGAAGGAGGCCAAACAGAATATTTCTCCGGGAAAGTGCCCGTTTCCATGACACTGCCCCTTGTCGTCTGTGCTGCCCCCTCCTCGAGCTGCCCGGCTGACATGGCCCCAGCCCTTGTGAAAGGCCCAGCCGGGGGAGGATCTATGAGGATGGGGAGGTGGGCTACGATAGCAGGGGGTGGGTAGCCAGGCAGCCTGACAGCTGTCCCGAATCTCCATGGCCTGAGAAGGCTGGGGAGCAGGTTGGGACCTCAGACAGGAGCCTGGCCTGAGGCTTCATGCATATGGAGCCAGGCAGCCTGTGGGAGAGACTGTGGAGCCAGGTCCTAGAGTGGTTTCAGCTCTAGACAGAGGAGACAAGTGTCACAAGTGTCAGCCTCCTTCAGGCCTTGGTACCCTGCTTCTAGCACATCTTCCCTGCCCCTTTCTTTCTACTCCATCAGAGATTCCTTGGCTTCCTCCTGAAGCATCTTCAGTCCCGGCCAACCTCCCAGGTCCCTTGTCCCCAGACCAGAACTCTGAGAAAGCCCTCTGAGCCTTTCCTTTTTAGCCCAATTCTTTCTTCCTTCTTCCTGTCCCCATCTTTCGCCCTCTCCTCTTCTCGTTCTCTTTTATAATTAATGATTAGTTTTAATTGGTTTGCTTAGGCAGCCTGACAGCAAATTAACAGAAGCCAGCCCAGGGCTGCAAGGCTCAGGTGGAAACCACTGTACTTCAGACCTGGCCAGGGAAAGGGAGGTTGTGGCTGCCATACACGAACGTCTTGTAACTAGTGGGGCTGCGTGTTCTCAGGCCTCCTGCGGACAAGTGCAGCAGCCAACAAGAGGAAGGCAACAGGCGCTCTGCAAGATGGAGGCTCATGGTGTCAGCCCTTTGTGTGCTTCGGCTCTCGTTCTCCTCAGAGCCCTTCTGTACTCTTATCAGAGATGAGGGTCAGGTCAAAGATGGGCTGGGCTGATGCCTTTAGACTGGACAGGGTTTGCTTTGGGTGCCATTGTCCTTGTCTGTGTTGTAGCTGATGGGGTTGGCAGTTTGACACCTCTGGGACTGTAGAGAGCCTACTATTTCACATGGACCGGAAGGCAAAGGCCACTGCCACTGTGAGATCAGTGTCTAGTCTCACTAGACACTGTGGCCTACAAGCTCCAAGAGCCCAGCTCTGCTTTCTTCTAATTGCTGTGTGCCTCTGCCCAGAGCCCTCAACATTTCCGTACTTTAGGGTTAACCCTGGACAGACAGATAAAAGAGAAATGAATGGTTTGGTAGATGGAGACATGGGGTTCATACATGGAGGGTGGATGGATGGATGGGGAACTGGAAGAGGCTGGGTGATGATGGCACACGCCCTTAATCCCAGTGCTCAGGAGCCAGAAGTAGGCCAATCTCTGTGAGTTCAAGGCCAGCCTGATCAACAGAGTGAGTTCCAGGAAAGCCAGAGCTACACGGAGAAACCTTCTCTGTAAAAAACAAACCGGGGGGGGGGGGCGGAGAGAGAGAGAGAGAGAGAGAGAGAGAGAGAGAGAGAGAGAGGGGGCAGAGAGGTTGTCTGGCACTTCTGCTATGACTCCAAACATATATTCCTTTTCTCCTTTTACCTTGAGGTGGCTCCTCTAACCCTAGGGACCCTCCCCAGAGGAGGTAGGGGTCCTCTTCTTTGTGTTCTCTCTGGTGCCTGTCTTCCCCCCACCCTTACAGAACCCCACCCTTTGTTTGTTTGTTCCCCCTCCCCCAGCCCCCAGACAGGGTTTCTCACTGAAACCAGCCCTGATTGTCCTTGACTTTCTTTGTAGATCAGGCTTGCCTCTTGACCTCACAGACACCCTCCTGCCTCTGCCTCCCAAGTGCTGGGATTAAAGGTGTGCGTCACCACGCCCGGCTACCTTAACTATGCCTGCCAGCTTTCGCATTCACTACCTTCGTCTGGTTGTGCCGACCACTTATTCCTACAGGTCAGAATAAGAAGGGATTAGTGCCAGGAGGGGCAGCACTTCAGACCTGGCCAGGGAAAGGGAGTTACACTACCAGAAAAAATTATCGAAAATGGCCTACTGGGTACTTCCTGCTTGGGTCCTTCCTGGGAACCTCTCTAGTGTCTGTCTATCTAGAACCTATCTGGAATCTATCTAGAGTCCCAAATCCAACTGAGAGATAATGAATCTCCCTGCTGCTGTGAGCCAGGCTCCCTACCCTGGACAGGCAAAGATGGGACTCTAGAGTGGGTTTGGTTGGTTTTTTTTTTTTTTTTTTTTTTTTTGGCGCCCCTGTAATAGGCATCTCTGCCCCTCCCCCTCCGCCTCGCCCCAGCCAACTCCCGGAAAGTTTCCTCCCCGATTGTTCTGTGTGATCAGATCTGCAAGTTGCTCTCTAAGCTTCTTGTCACATTTTGACTTAATGAAGTGCAACTGCTGAGGGATTTGGGTTCAGCGCTCTGGTCTCCCGCGCTCCCTTGTTGTCAGAAAACAGGGGTGGTTGGGGACAGCAACACTGTGCTGTAAGTCGTTATCATTCCGGTCAGTCTGTTTAACACAAAATTAAACAAAGAACTAATTAGTGCCTCATGAATTAATAACTGCACAGTTGCCGGGGAGGAGGGAAGGGGAGGAAAGGTGGTGGAAGGGAGATACTGCCGTTGTAGAGTTGGGGGGTTTTGGGGGTTCAAGGGAGACTGGCTGGGCGTCTTGACGGATCTCAAGGAGGAGAGCTTGGGATGGACGGAACAATGACCTAAGGCTTATCAGCCGGAATGTTTCCTTTGCCAGCCGAGCCCACCTAACTCCCGGAAGCATTGGTTTTGGGGTCTCCATGCCTGTTCCCCTGGTCTAGCCTGAAGTCTGTCCACTCAGCTCACCTCTCCTCTCCGGCTCTTTCACTTTTTCTTGAGGCTCCCACCCGCCTCTCCCACCTCTGCCTGGCCCCCATTTGCTCTCTGTTGCCCCCTACCTTAGATATCCACTCACTTCCCTGCAGACCCCTCAGCTCCCACCTCCCAGACTGAGAGTGTCTTCCGCCCTCAGCACACAGCGACAATGCCCTCCCAGACCACTTGGTGTTCGGCCAGCTCTCAACCCTTTTATGCAGCGGAGCGGGCTTTGCCCCACTAAGCACCCTCCGACCCAGCAGCCTGTAGGTTGTAACGCGGGCCTAGCGGAGAATGGAGCCCTCCTTAAGAGGACATGACAAGTGCAATTAGCTTTATCCATCTAAAGATGTCCTGGGAATAAGAGAGCGGGAGGTGGGACTGGGTGGCATTCTGGGAGCCCTGGACAAGGTCACCTCATCTCCTGCAATCCCCCCAATCTGATTTGGGGATTACATAGCCTAAGGAAATTGGTGTTACTCCTCTTGCATCATTGATAAGCCACAAATGAGGGAGAGAGGAAAAAAAAGGGAACAAACAGCAAACCCTTTGTCCAGCAGGGCAGGTGCCAAGGCTGAGGCCTAGGGCCCGGCCCAGGCAAGGGCAGATGGGGCCAGGTGGGTAGGTACAAGGCCCCTTGGGATTTTCTTCCACAAATAGATTCTGCCCCTATTTGAACCTGGCTCCCCAAACTCCTGCTCTATGCTGCAGAGGACCCTGAGCTTGCAGTAATGATGAACCACATTCTCTATCAGTTAAAGGCCCTCTCCCGGGTTGTGCCTTGCCCCGTCTGAACCTTCTGTGGGGGTTGTCTTGATTCATCAAGGTGGAAGGTACTGTCCATAGTCTGTTCCTAAGGAATTGAAACTTCCTGATGCCTGATCTTGTCCACCTACCCGGGGCACGCACACAGTCACTTGGGGACAGTTTGGCATTGGCCATTTTTGTTTCCAGGGCCCAGAAGAAAAGAGTCAAGGAGTGACTGGTGCTGTGTCCATTGTCTCCAGGAATACCTGCTTAGCCACTGAAGGTTCATGGGAGCCTGAAGGCCTATAACTAGCATACACATGTGTACGCACACACACATGTGCACATATACACACACATGCACACACACACTTCTGTCTCCACTGGGCAGTGTGAAAAGCACTCTGGCTTTCTTTGGGTAGCAGTGCCCTTAGAGTCATATTTCCCATGTAATGGCCACTAACTGCTTCCTGAATTCTCCATCCTTGCTTGCCATATACTTAAAGTGGACCCAAAGCAGAGTCCTTTGAGCAAGTCTGAATCACTGACCTCTCTGGCTAGGCCTGGAGCATCAGCCCTTCAGCCCATAGGTGGCAGAGAATTCTTGGGCACATAGGGGTCATGAAACATGCTTGAGGGGGGAAGAACGTATAGGCTTCCTCCTGGAAAGACTAACAGGCTCTTCTTTCTCCCCAGGATGAAGTGACCCCCCCCCCCCCGCTCCACAACTGCGTTTGAGGAATCTCTAGGACCCCGTGAGGTAAGGCCCGAGTTCTTCCCCTGTTCTGTGTGTTGTGTGACAGCGGGTGTGAGATACATCATCCTGGGCCGAGTTCAGTTCTTCCAAGCATCCAAGAGGGATGGATGGGGTGTTGGAGACAGGGAGTGGGAGCCCCACGCTACTGGAACCTGTCAGGAACAATGGGGGCCCAGCAAGAGCTATTTGGTTTTTATGCTGGAAATGGGCTCGGGGTGGATGGATTGCCGGTTTGGAGCAAGGAATGAGCTCCAGGAAGCAGTAGTACCCGTGCCACGCTTGAAGACTAGTGTCTCGCTCCAGGCCCCCTGTATTACATTGTAGTAGCTGCCTCAGGCGTCCCAGGGAAGTTCTGCTTCTAGCCATGCCTGGAGATCCGAAAGAGTTTAATGTCCTAGACCCCCAGCTCTGCCTCCATTCCAAGGTTCAGTTACCTCCATACCATGCCATACACTGCCTTACCCAAAGCCCAGGGCTCCCTGGAAGCCAGGCACTCGGGACTGCCGTGTTCTTCACAGGCTGTCACAGTCCCCTGGTGGCTCGAGAACTGCGGGGGCCACCGGGCCTTGGCCCCGGGCAGTGCAGTGTCAGAGGTGACCGGTGGAACGCCAGTGTTATGTAAATAGCGGGGCCTGCCCGGCGGGCGAGCAGGCTGGCTGCAGCCATCCATCATCCAGACTCGGCGGGGCGGGGGACAGACACAGCACCGTGCGCTTGGCTCCAAACCTGTTTGTTTTCCCTTTGTCTCGCGCGTTTCGGGGGCCAGGCTGTGAGCCGCTCCAGTTTTGTCCCGCTGGCCTCCTCCCCATAGGGAGCACGGGGGAAGGGAGGAGAGTCCCTTGGCTCCCACCGCGGCATCCCTTTCGGACTTCAAAGGCTCCCCCAGCATTGTCTGCGCCTGCGGGCAGTGGCCCCGAAAACGTGATCAGAGGCGGCCCGGTGTAGGGCAGGCCCGGCCCGCGCCCTGCGCTCTCGCTGGGGCCCGTGGATTCCTCCCTTTGCCGCCAGCACCACCCTGGTTACAGCGCAGCTCCGGGGCGCTCACTGGCCTTTCTCTACCGGCGCCCCTTCTGGCTCCCTCTGGTCTCTTCTTCCTGCTCTCTAGCCTTGGCCTCACTTCTGTCTGGGCACATTGAGACTCTAGAAATGACCAGAGCTGCATGCAGCCTTCCACTCTCTCCTCGCCTCCTTAAGAATCTGAAGCCTGTCAAAGGGTTTCCCAGGATGCTGTGAGGCATAAATAGGTTTCCCATGCTAGATCTGAGTCTCTGTGCACCCCATCCCACCCCCCACTCAGCATAGCACCGGACACAGGAGAACAAGCCTTGCTTCCTCTGGGGACTTCTGCCAGATTAGGTACAAGATCCTCAGGAATCATCTAAGCACCCTGAGAGGCAGGATGCTTCATTTTCTGGACAAGTCTCAGGCAAACTACAGTTCCTAGGTCACATTTGGCCCACAGCCTGTGTTTTGTAAATAAAGTTTTATTGGAAAGGGATGGCCATTCGTTTTCATACTGTCTGTGGCTGTTTTCACTCTACCATAGCAGACCCCAGTGACTACAGCGGAACACAGTTTGGCCTATGAAGAATAAGATATTTACTATGTGGCCCTTCTACAGAGAAGGGCTTGCTGGCCCAGATTCTGGTCCCTGATTTTTGTTCCCTCTCTTATAAAAATATACATGAGATTTGACATTGTAACCTGCCAACGTGTGTATGTCCTTGGGGTTAAGCGAATTCTCAGTGTTGTGTGGTCACCATAGTGAGGCTGGGATTGCATGGCAACTCTAGGCTGGGGGTTGGTTTCAGGCTGCTTAAAGTCCTGCTTTGCTGGGGAGTCTCTGCCCCTCCTCTGCCTCCTGCTCTGTTAAGTCCTTCTAACCCTGGAGCCCTAGCCCCTCTCTCCTCACCCCCCACCCTCAACTCCCTCAGAGCTTGTGCCTTCAGTGACCCTCCTGTAGCCTTTACCATAGGTTTTTAACCTCAGACCCATAGTCATGTCCACCCTGGCCCACTTTGCAAGGTGAGAAGGGTGTACCCTGCAGAGCTGTTGGGGTACTAGAATGTAGCACCCAGAATCCAACAGGAAGGGCAAAGGATTTTCCCTCAGCCAGTTTTCCCAGCAGCCACAAGATGTAGCATCCATCTCTAGGACAGTACTATGGAGCTTTCCCTACTCCGGTCTGAAAAATCTCTGAAACTGAGCCTTGGAGACAGAAAAGCGTCTGAGTCCAGGGGACCTTTGGGAAAAGAAAGCCCCCCGGGAGGGTGCACTAGGCAGTCCTGGGCCCCTCACACTTGTTGCTGGACCCCGGAATGTAGCCCATCCTCTCAGACGATCAGCTTCTATAAAACAGGGGTCCTACCTACCAGGCTCTGCTCCACAGGCCTGAACTAGCTGGACCTACAGGAAGGAAGCCGACCAAGGGAGGAGGAGTCTGGGTCTGTGTTTCAACCATCGAGGGTGAAGGTGCAGGCTAGGCTGTGTTTCTGTTGAAAAGGCCCTGGGGTGGGTTACTTAAGTGGGTGCTTTCCCTGTCCAGGGTCAGAGATCCAAGCTACCCCGGGTGTGTCACCATGGCTGTGGAGTAAACCTGGGCGTCAGCGTCAGAGGGGGATGCTGGAGGCCTGGGATGAGAGCTCCACAAGGCAGCTCTCTGGGTGCCTCTTTGGTTGGCTCTGCTGAAGTCCCTCCCAGACCTGTGCATTTCTCCTCCCCTCCAGGCCTTCTGCGTGCCCCATAAGTTCTCTTCTTCCCTTCCCACCACTCACCTCACGCTGTCCCCCCAGCCCCCCAACGCACGGCTCCCTCTCCCTCTCTCCTTTTCATCTACTCGGAAGGCTTTACTTTACTTCCTTGTCACCCTAATTGATTGCATTAACCTTTCAGCGTATTGGATTTCCCCGGCATCGTGCAGAGAGCCCTGTGCAATATGCTTATAATCTGAGCCATAATGGACAGTTTGCAGTCAACAAGCCCCTTCTCCCATCGGCCCCGTTGACATCTCTCTCTCTTGCCCAGGCCACCATGGCCACTTCTCCGGCTGACAGGGGCGGAGCTATAGAATGGGACCTAGGAGGAAGTGGACTTAGAGTCGTATTGGCCTGTGCGTGCGTTTCCTTGCCTCTCCTGTCTCCCTGGCTGACCTTGCTTTCCTTTTCCAGCCTCCAGCTTCTAGCCTTTGTTGAGTCCTCTTGGCTTGGCTTTCTGCTTCTGAGACACTGCCTGATAAGTGGCTGTATTTTGGATTTTGTCAATGAGAGAGTCCCCTATTGTACCCAGACACCGGTTCTGGCTTTATCTTCCACATTGGTCTCAGGCTTGTGTGACTAGGGTAGGTGGCAGGAGATGTCTCAAGGTCTCGATTTCCCACCTGTCTTTGTCAAGGGAAGAGAAGTGACTGACCCAGGTACCATGGCAGTAAGCCTGGAAAAGCCACCAGGATGGACTGGTGGGACCTGATAGGAGAGGTGGAGGAGGTGCGGAGGAAGAGAATAACTTTGTTGGATGGACTCTATCAAATCGGTTTCTTGAGGGGCGCCTGCTAATCTAGCAGGAGGTAGAAGGGCCAGCCCTGTGCCAGCTGCCTGGTCTTAGGCCTGATCTTAGGAGCCCAGTCCCAGACTGAGTCCCCATTCCCTGTGGGTTCCAGGGAGGCCCTCAGCTTAGCAGCCTGATGGGCGGGTGAATCCTCACTCACTCACTCACAGACAGGATGGATGTCAGGTTTGAATACATTAGTGTCAGCTGGAGGAGCAGGACCGAGGCTCCCATTAGCCTCATGGTACTTCCTTCTCTTCCAAACCTCTGCCCAGCATCTTCTCCTACCAATCATTTCCACCTCCACCATCTCTATCACTCCAAAGGGCAAGCTCTGGCAAGAGAGGGCTGGACCCCAGTCCTTCCATCCTCTCCCAAGGATTTTGGGGGGTGGGCAGAGGGCACAGCAGGGAGAAACCAAGCAGCGAATTAAAGTTTGTGATTGTCAGCGTCAAGAGAAGCTAAATAACCCTGTAACTAGTATGAAGGTGAATTCACGGTCTGCTGCACACGGAGAATATGAGTGTCTGCAAGACAGCGAGTATAGCTCCGGAGGCCGCCCGCCACGGTGGGCAGCCTTCTCTCCAGGGACCTGAAGGAGGCGGGAGGAGGCCACGCACTTCCCACCCCCTGGCAGGGAGCAGCTGCCCAGGATCTCCCACCAGGCATGGGGGCGGGGCGGGGGAGACAGCTCAGTGGCTTGACAACATGCTGGCCATCAACCCATCCAGGGTTGCATTTGTAAGCACCAGCAGCATCACTCACAGACAGCAGCCCAAGCCCCATAGTAACAGTGGCTACTTATTGACCACTTACTCCATGCCAGACTGGATGCTGTCTTCAAACCTCTGTCCAAAGCATGCAGGTATAACTGGCATTATTTTTCCCTTCTCCCCACAGTATTTTGTGACCACTTTATTGAGATATAATCTACAGGCCGTCAAACCTACCTTTTTTTTTTTGTTTTGTTTTTCAAGACAGGGTTTCTCTGTGTAGCCCTGGCTGTCCTGGAACTCATTCTATAGACTAGGCTGGCCTCAAACTCAGAAATTCACCTGCCTCTGCCTCCCAAGTGCTGGGATTAAAGGCGTGCGCCACCACCACCCGGCTTAATCTACCCGTTTTGAAATGTACAGCTTAGTGATTTATTATTATTATTATCTGCATATTCACAAGGGTGTACAGTACAGCCGTCACCACTGCTGGTTGTAGAACTCATTCATCTCCCACGAAGAAACCCCTAGACTCCTTGGTAGTCACTGTCCCCGCTTCCTCATCTGTCTGTAGACCTAAAGAACTGCTAGTAGTTCCCTTTAGATATGAGGAAATGGAGGCCCAGAGACAGCCAGTGACTTCTTAGGATTGCACAGCCTGGCTGTGTAATAGCTAATGGAGCCTGCGTTTGAACCCAGGCAGAGGAATCCAAAGCCAGCATTCCATGTCCTGGTGGCTGCCCCCACCCCATGCCCTACCTTGTATTTCTGACACTTTGGGCTCAGGCACGTACATCCACCATCTGAACATGTAGGCCCAGGCTGCAACATGAAACTCTCTTCTTCCCAGGTATGCTCATGACTCGATGCAGAAAAGCCTCATACACACCCTCCCTCCCACAACGGCCAACATCCCCTCCTCCCCTCTCTCTCCTCCCTGCCTTGTGTTTCCCAGCCCCACTCCTGGAAGGAAGGCTTGGCACAGAAACCACACAGCAGCAGGACAGCTAGAGTGGCCACGGAGACCTCGGTGGCTTTGGTGGTGGCTCGGGGATCTTAACATGAGAAATCCCTGTGCCTCCTGATGGTTGTAAGTGAAGTAAACTGCATTGGAGAGCAGGGCCCTGCCAGGGGGTGCTGCCAGCAGGGCTGAGGCCCACTTCATCTCCCTCCTGCTGTTCTTCGCCTGGTGTTTCTCAGAGCCGTCTTTTCCCTATCTCCCTCTCTCTTCTCTCACATCCCCACTTTCCCACCTCAAAAATTAAAAAAAAAAAACTTAAAAAAAAAAACTAACCAACAAATGAAAAACCACCACAACAAAAACCGCTTTTGTAGCCAGTCTCTTCCAGTTTGCAAAAAAAAATAGGAAATTTCTGTGAAACGTTCACTGTTTCTGATAAGTGACAAATCCAAGGACCAGAGACAAAGGAAAAGTAGACACATAAGAAAGAAAGAGTCTGTTGGATTGGGTTTGGGGTTTTTTTTTTTTTTCCCTCTCCTTTCTCCCTCTAAAGCGGAGGATCCGGCCGGGCCAGTTTGGATATTTATTAAGAAAAAGCCAAAGATAATTAACTTTTTTGTTTTTGTTTTGTTTGCGGGTGCCTCCCCTGCTGGCACTCCAGGCTGCCTGGCAGATCAGACCTGCTCCTCTTCCTGGGTGCTGGGCTGCTGGCAGGGCTCTGCTGACTCCCCTAAGCCTGCCGGGCCGGCAGCTGCCTACCCAGCCATCTAGCTTGGGTTTTAGGCAAGGTAGACCTTAAGCTGCCACCAATGCTACCTCCCCGGGCTCTCCTGAAGCACAGAGCACCCTTTAGAGGCTGGTAAGTGGTGCGGAGAAGGGGCTACTGCCAGCTCTCTTGGCCAGTGTGTCCCTTAAAGGGCGTGGGGGTAAGAGAGAGTCTCTCCATGAGACTTCTGGCCAGTTTAAGGCTGCTGACTTCTCCAGGGAGGTAAGAGAGGGCAGAATGAGCTGGAAGTGCAGGGAGAAATCAGACTTGGGCCAAATTGATCCCCCTCTTGTGCCAGGAAGCTGGTACTCTGTCAGGACCCATAGACTCTCGAAATGTGGGACACAGGACCATCCTGTGCTATCTGTTCTGTTCCCATCTTTGACCCAGCCTCATCCATCAGGGGGCCACACTTAAATGAAGCTGTCTGTCCCCTGAACCCCACTAGCTGCGGCCCAGCTCACCCACCAAGAAGGTAGCATTGAGAATTTGAGACCTCACTGTGAGAGACAGAGCTGAAGACATCTCAGGAGCCAAGCCTGCTGAGACTGTGAAGATGGCTTCCTACCATCCTAGCTGGGCTTAGGGGTGTGGTTTGCTCCTCTGTTAGTGGATATGTCTGGGCCCCTCCCCTGCAAGGGTGCTCCCCTCTGCCCCCCCCACCCCCAGGCTGCATTCCTGCCAAGTGGAAAGGTAGCAGTAGTCACAAGGTCCCTCCAAGTAGGGAGACTGCACTGGACTTGGACAGAAGAGAACATTTTTGAAGGATTTTGCTGGTCCCCCCCTTTTTTTTTCTCTGAAATATAAGGATGTGCAATTTTTTTGGTTTCAATTTAGCATTGGAGAATTTTATAATTTAGTAATTAAAATCTCTGATAGGCTTTAGAAATTGCGGCTAATTGAATTTAATGGGAAGATGATTTTCAATTTTATTTGATTACCGGGACCCCTGGCATCGGTATTTATGGGAAAAAAATGGGGAATGTGCTGTGTGGGCTAAGATGGCATAATTGAATTAGGGATAATCGGATTTCTCCGTCATGAATTTCACTATAATTTTCCTATAATTTTCCATTAGATATCTAGTTTACAAATATTCACAAAGAAATGAAGCTCTTTCGGAATGGAGATTGCTGGCTAACAGGATTACGGGCCGAGCGTGCGGCTGTGCCAGCCCCTACCCTGCCATAATGTGATCCCTGTGTCTGCCTTACACTTAGCGTGGCCTTGGTATCCTGCTTTGCCACCCACTATACTGGAAGCTGTTCCGTCTTCCCCTTTGTTTCCTCTCCTGTGCTCCTCCCTGGCCCAGCACCCACCTGTCCAGAGCCCACACATTCTCTGCTACCTGCTGGCTGAGCCCAGTCGCAACTGAGGCCCAGGCCTTATGGAAATGGCTCAGCCCTTCTGTGTCCTTCCTGTCCACATTCAGTTGACTTCCGGTTTCCCCCTGATACTCTCTCCCTCCATCTCTGAGGAGCACCCTCAGATACACGGACGCCCTCGCAGGTGCGAACATGCTTGTTCACATGCACACACAGACCTCTGGCTAAGGCTTCTGTGCCCTGGCCCAGTCGCCTGAGAGGGAACCAGTTTATTGGGATCCTGGGGTGGGGTGCAAGAACAAAAGGAGCCTTGTTCAAGTTTATGTGAAAGTTACAAATTCAAAATGAGAGCAGATAAAGCATGAGATACCTGGTGTGTAAACAGGCTGGCGAGTGAGAAGGCCGCAGGCTCGGGAGGGAGGGAGAGTGAGTGGGCATACGACACCAGGGCTGAGAGGATGTGAGACAGCATGGCCACCTGGCTGGGGGGACTGGGGGCTGCTGTGGCCCACTTGACTGGATGAAGTTGCCAAAGAGGGTTCTGTTCTGCTTGGGGTGGGGTGTCCTAGAAAGACCTGGAGGCTCTGAGCTCTGGGCCCTGGAGACCAGTGGAAATCATGAGATGTTCTCACGATGACTGGGTTCAGGCTCTCAGAGTTGTCAGCACATCAGAGTAATAAGGAAGGACTAGTAGAGCCACAGCCCTAAAAGACTCCAGACCTCTAGGCTTCTCCCATCGGTGTGGGCACATTCTTAGGAATAGAGAACAGAAGAGATCTGGAGACGCCTAGCACACAGCCTTTGACCCGTGGCCCACAACCTCGATGCTTCAGCCTTTGGCTCTGTCCTGAAATCCTAACATGCCAAGTTGGCCTCAGTTTCTTCACAGATCTCGTTTCTTCTGCCACACATGGCGCCTCACTCTTGGTCCAGCCTACTCTACCTGTGGTGACTGATTGTGATCCACTGCCTCAGAATAAAGGGTGCTTTCCGGGCAGCCTAGGGCTCTTTCACCATGGGTCATGTATGGCAGCCCCTTCTTGCTGGCTCTGATCTGTGGCCTTCTAGTTCTTTCCGCCCTGCCCTATCAGCCATGTCTTGCCAGCCTCTGCCCTTCAGAGGCTCCAAAGTTATTGTTCTTACCTAGATAATTGGGAAGGAGAGGCATTTTCCTGTTTATCCAGGCCTTCCTAGGGGTCAGCCCTGATTATCATCAGCTGAGGACTAGGGCATTGGGAACCAACCAGAGACTGTGTAGGCCCCTGTGCAGGGGGCTCCTTGTCTTTGCAGGCATCTTCACCAGCTTCCATTCCTGACGCCAGCCTTCCTTTTTTACCTGGTTGCCCACACCAGGCTAGGGTGTGGGACTAATTGCCTGTTGTTACAAGCCAGAGCTACAAGGGGGCAGAATCACTGTTGGGTTCTTTTTTTTGGGGGGGGGGATGGGCAGCAGCACCCACAGACTTTCCCAGGGTAGTCCTGGACACAGAGATCCCACGGGGAAGCTTGCCTGATGGTTCTCTCTGTCCGGTTTCTATGGGCCCAGCTGTGGGGAGCATGTGGCTTGGTTTGAGGAACTCTGTTTTCTTACTCAGGGCTTTATGGCCCGGAGACTCCTGGTAAAGTTAGGTCTTTGTACGGAAGGATAGGGATGGGAGGAGGGAGAGTGTGACAACCTACACTGAGGTTGCCAAGAAGGCAATAGGGAGAGCGGCAAAACAAGAGAGGGATACCCTCTTCTTTGTGGAGCCATTTAGAACTAAAAAACAGTGAGAAAGAAAAGAAGAAAAATAAGGGGAAAGTAGGAGAAAGAGTAGATTGTTAACTCCCTTGACATCTTTGCCTCAAGGCCTTCTTGGGCCCCTCCCTTTGCAAAATAGAAATATTGCAAAAATAGGCCAGCGCCATTTTGCTGAATGCTGCCCAGACCAAGGAGAGCCTAAGCCCATTCTCTTCCCCTCATCGGAAGGCTGTATGGGTCCATCCTTCAACAGGAGAGAGGACGGTAGGGTGAGGTAGACAGCAGGCTGGGCCACCCGGGGACAGGAAGCTGAGCACAGTGGAAACAGGCCTTGGGTTAGCAAACCTACTGAGGTTCCTGCTCCCTTCAGGAAGCTCCCCTTGAGCCCTCCCAAGCCAGATGGTAACAGAGAGCCCTGAATTCCTGCAGCTAGAGCGTGGACCATTTGGGGGGTATGGGAAGTCGGACTTGGCTGAGAGACTTTCAAAGGGAGAAAGGGAGAGTCAAAAAAGACAAGTGCTTGGTCCAGCCCTAAGAGACACCAGAGTGGGCAGGGTGTGGTCCCCAGGGAACAGGTGTCAGGCCGCTGGCCAACTTGCTTGAGGGGCACCCGTGTTCAGGGATGGAAAGGAAGCCCAGATGATGACGTGGATCTACGGAGGAGATCGCCTAGAGGCTGTGAGGGAAGAAGGGGGGGTGGGGAGGAGAAAGGCTTGGGGACTGGAACATGCGTGGCCTGACATGGAGGGACTCCGGGGCCATCTTAAGGGCAAAAGCAAAGCGAAGCGGTGGAAACTTAAGACTGTGCGGTCTGCGGGAGTGCGCGCGGAGGGGAGTGGGAGGGGAGAGCGCGAGGCTGACGTGCGAGCTTCTCCGGCACACCCAGCCGCGCCGCCCCGCGACTCCTTTCTTCTTCGAACTCCAATAGCCACAACAAAATGAGGGAAGCGGGGTGAGCAAGGGAAACAAAACCCCTTCCACACCCGCCCCACCCGCAGCCCAAGGGCACCTCGGAAGGGAACGGCGGGAGCGCGCGCGTGCCGCGAAAAAAGTCTCGCACCTGCGCTCGCTCCCGCGCGGAAAAGTTTACGCGGGCGCGCACAGGGTGGCCGACGGCCCGAAGCGGCCAAGGAGAGCAAGAGGGTGCGCGCGCCCGCGGCGGGAGTCGGCGCGTGTGCGCGGGTGCCATCTCCTCGCTTCGCTCGGGCGCACGACTCCTCCACACAAGCACACACACCCCTCACAGACACCCCAGCCTCTCCCTCCCTCGCACGCGACCCCGCGAGCGCCGGCCCCGCCTCCCTCTCCTCTCTGAGCTTCCGCAGAGTCGCCGCCCGCCCTCCTCAGCCTGTGCGCTGGGAGCGCGGGAGCGCGCGGGGCGGGCGCGCGCGCGCCCATTCACCTTCGCACCACTGCGAGGCGTGAGCGCGCGCGCGAGTCTGATCTTTCACCTGCCGGAGCCGCGCGCGCTCCCGGCGAGGGGCGGTGCCACGGCCGCCCTGCCAATCACCTCGGCGCCTGGCAGCGCCCGGCCGCTCCCGCCCGCCCCGCTCCCTCCTGCCAAACTGTTACCCTGAGTGTTACCGTCAGGAGCAATGACATCAGGATTTTAAAACAACTTGTTATTCGGGGAGTAATCAGTTGCAATTAGGCATTAATTAAGTATTATGAAAGTTGATTATTTAAGTGAATTCGGCTTTCGACTCTCCGACTATGGTGAGTACCGGCAGCGGGCGGGGGAGGGCCGGGCAGGGCCGGAGCGGCGACCCCTGCGTGCTCGGGACGGGATGTGGGGGTGGGGGGCCCCCGGCCCGGCGGGCCCGATCCCCAGCCGAGCGACAGCCACGGGCAGTTTCTGTTTTAGTTGGAGGAACTCGGAGCTGCCGGGAGCGTGCGGGCCGGAGCGTGAGAGCGAGCGTGAGGCGCGGAGCAAACTTTCCCCGCCGCCGCCCTCCCGACCCGGCCCGGCCCGGCGCGCGTCCCCCAGCCCGGGATGCGCTTGGCCCGGCGGGGAGGGACAGCGGGCGGGCGGGGACAGAGGACCCGCGAGACACTAAACATTCTTTTCTCTCTTCTTCATTTCATGGCGCTTCTCGAAGAGTTTGGGACCAAGGAGCGGAGAATGGATCTTGGAACAGGTACGCGCGGTGGGAACCCACGGGGAGGCTCTTTCACTTTTCTTTCGGTTCTTTGACGGAAGTTAGTATTTTTAGCCCAGTGAGTTAGCAGCTGAGCCGAGGGTACCGGACAGGCGCCAGGGGTCTGTGCCCATGGTCCCTGCTAACCCTGCTTTCTGGATGGTGATATTGTTATTTGTCATTCGCTTAGTGACTGTGACTAATTTGATGCTTGTCATTATGAAAGAAGCGAGGGGACAGGGAGCTGGGGGCACCCAGAGAGAGAGAGAGAGAGAGGATTTAGGGGTTTTTTGTGGGGGATTTTGTTCTCCGTGTTTTTTCTCTTGTGTTTTTTAGACGCACTTTTCCCTTTGCAAAGGGGTGTGTGTGTGTGTGTGGTGTGGCGTATGGGGTGTGTGTTTTTATTTTTTTAGTGGGGGGTGGTTTAGTTTTTGAAAGCAGCGTCCTGTTGGGAAAGGTGGTTAGTCTGGTTTCGGGGCGACTGTCTCAAGGTAAAGGAATTTAATTTATTTGGGACAAGGCTGTGTCGGATGATCAAGCTGCTTATTAAGGCTAATGAGTGTTTTTCACTTGAGAAGCTGTGGGCTGAGGTGGCTGTTATCAGTTCAAAGTAAGGGGCCCAGGACTCTCTTCCCCCCCCCAGCCCCCTTTTAGCACCTACTCTGGGAGGCGACAGTAGGCCAAAGACTACATTTAGATATCTGGGTCTGGGGAACTTGGCATGGGGCTAGGGTCAGGCTCCAGCTAGTGCCCCCCTGGCCTGGGCAGAGTGTAGCCTGTTGACTTTGGTTCTTTCCAGTTTTGATTTAATCTTGTTCAGTAGTTTTCTTTGCACCTGACCCTCCAACCTAAGTCCAGAGTGGCTTGGCTTAGTTCTGTGGTCTTCCACTGGCCTCCTCTATCAAAACTAACTTTGGGCCAGAACTCTCACACCCTAGGTTGTTGAAATCAGTTGAATCAATCTTTAGTGTCTTAAGAGAAAATCAGGTTGATAGTTCTTTAGAACTCATCCCAGACCCCTTCTGTGTCATTTGAGGAAGGAAAGGCGGTGGTCTTATGTGGTTTTTAGGGTTGGTGTTAGACTTGTCCAAGTTCACCACATACTCCCATGGGACCCATACAATGACAGCTGCCTCTGTGAGGCAGAGGGGGCAAGAGGCAGGAGAGGGCAATCAGGAATGTGTGTTGTGGGGGTAGGGAATCTTCACAGAGTGGTTGGGCTGTAGGGGACAGGTGTGTTCTTGGCTAATGGGATGTGGAGGTCCTGGGGACATCTGTGCCCAGGAAGGTTACTACGCCCCCTGCTGGGCAAGTTTGGAAAGGTGTCTTGAAGCCATTGCTGCCACCCTGCCCCTCCCTGGCCTCCACCCCACAGAGAACCAGCCCTCCTCCACCTCTAATCAGGTGTCTCAACACCACCCTCTCAAGACCCGCCCCCCTTTCTTCAGAAATAGGGCCCCCACCCATCCCAGCCAAGAAGCAGACCTCAGGGACAGGCCCAGTGTTTGGCACCACCCTCTACCTGGCACAGGAGAGCCTGCCAATGGGCCAGCACAAGGGACTGAGGCATTACTCAGCTGGAAGGCGGGCCCTACTCTCTTCCTTCTGACCTAAGTGCCAACTGGAGCTGGCGCCCATCCTGTCATGCCTAGCCTCTCCTAGGCTGCCATGGAGGCACGGTTCCATATCCCTTCTGGGGAGTGTCATGATGGCAGGGCGGGAGACAAGTGACAGAGTCTCCTGTGGCACCTTAAGGGCTCTGGGGAGACTTACTGCTCTTCACACTCCAGGGACAGGCTCTGGAAACTTTTCCTAGAAGCCAGAAGGGCCAGGAAGTCAGCAGGAGCAGGGCACTCCCAGTGGGACCCAAGTCTGGACTCTGGCCACACAGAGAGGAAGGTCCATGGGATCAGAGTTCAGTTTCCTGGAGGAGTTGTTTAGTGATACCTTCTGTCTCTTCTCTGTTCTTGGGAGTTTCACCTAATCTCAGAACTTCAGAAGAAAGGCACTTTCCCCTCGATTCACAATAAAAGGGGAAGCAGACCGGGACTCAGGCCGATCTGTGCTCCTTGATTCTATCTCTTGGACAGCTCTGTTCTCAGCTGAGAACATCTCCCTTGACCTCCCTGATGCACAGGGCCTGCCAAGGCTTATTGTTGGTGCTGTGCCGTGCCGAGCTGCCATCCTCTGGGAGCAGCCCTGGTAGTTCCAACTAAAAGCCTCACCAGAGTGTAAGCAGGTAAAAGTCCCAAAGAGTTGCCAGTACCACAGACCTCCAACAAGTCCTGGATGATGGGTTCACTGTCCCCTCCACCCGTGGACATGTCTAGGTCCTGAAGCGCTCTGGCCATGAGTAATTCAGTGGCTGGGGAGGATTGAGGTTTCTCAGGAGGGGCAGAAGGATCTGAAGACCCTCAGGGGCCATGTGGACCCCTTTTCCCCCACCATAGTTCAGCCAAGGGCTGGATCAATCTGGACGTCTTTAGCAATAAAAAATGCCGATGTCGTCCTAATTCACCAGGCCCCGAGATGACAGCAAATTTACATTTTTTAATTAAACTAGCAGCCAGTTTTTATGAGAGGGGGTTGGGTTATGCAAATCAAATGGTTGTGTACGGAAGATTAGGAGAGTTTGGGAATAAATTCCACAAATGCTAATAAAAAAAAAAGGGAAAGAGAGAGAGAGAGAGGGAGGGAGGGAGGAGAGAGGAAGAGAGGAGGACATGGTTCCATTAGGCCCTTTTAGAGTGATTTCCCAAGGGGGAGGGTGTAGGGAGGGGGAGGGGGAGCAGGGAGGAAGCTTTGAGACACAGGTAGATTCATCCTGTAGTTGGGAAGCTCCCCAGGATTAGCCCCCACCCCCACCCCAGGCTGATTTCTGGGCCTGAACACACTTGAGCCTGGGTAAGAATCGCTATGTAAGAGTCATAGATCTCTGACAAAGCTTACCCCTGATCATTCGGGATCTATTTCTAATGCCCTCTTGAGAAGGGGAAGAGCTCTCCTGCAGATGATCCAAGGTAGGCTCTTCTGGGTAAAGGGCCAAATAGGCAGGAGGGCAAGCTCAAAGGAACGGCCACCGAACCCAGAGGGAGCTGGGAAGGGGCTGTGGTACCCACGGAAGCGTCATGGCTGCAGCCCTGACATCCAGACAAGTCATTGGCAGGACTCACTGAGCCAGAACTGTCTGTCCAACTGGGACTGCAGGCCAGGACCCTTCCTCTCAGGCAGACCCTCTCCCCCCATGACATACAGTCTTCAGTGATAGAGAGGTTGGGAAAGACGAGGCCAAGAGAGACCGTCCAGGAAACAGCCTAAGGCAGGGAGGAGAATGGCAGCAGACTCCCCCTGGTTGTATCTTTCCCACAAGGAGCAAGAACTTGCGTCTTCATACTCAGCCCCTGCAGTCAGAGTATCAGCATACTCAGAGTATCAGGCCTTAGCACCGAAGGTTCAGAGCCAGGTATTGCCCAAAGTGGAAGTGACTGTGAACCCTCATAGTTCTGGGTACACTTAACTCATCATGCACCAGGCGATGGGAGTGGTCTTGTGCCACTTTTGGAAGGATTTCATGTTGGGTTGGGTAAAGTAGCTCGCCCTCGATTTTCCTTCCTCCAGACTTAACTTGGCCAGATACACCCACTCAACCAGTCTAAGCTAGGGCCAGACCGGGCACCGGTTTTGCTAGTCTGCAGGGGGGAGGGTATTCTGGTGCCATCTTGGCAGGAAGGAGCCGTCAGGGCCAAGGACAGCATGGGCTGTCTTGGAAGTGGTGTGTTTCCTGGTTCCATTCAGACAGGCTGGCTACGTACCCAGCAGTGACACAGGGAGGGACTTGAGCATCAGATGACCTTTAAGGTCTTTGACTACCAACTAGATTTTGTTCAGTGGGGCAGGCTTCCAGGGAAGAGTCACGTGAGTAAAGCAAGAAACACATCATTGGTCCCTTCTTAGTAGAGAGCTTTTGAGACACCAAACAGCTGGGGGGGGGGGGCTGTGAACCAGCGGTGATACGAGTTACAATGTAGCAAAGTGCAGGATAATAGGCCGATCATGGTGGTTCTCCTACAGAAACAGGCAGCGGCAGCAGAAGCAGGTCTACCAGGATCCC
The DNA here is from genome assembly GCF_004785775.1 of Grammomys surdaster. Taxonomy (NCBI): domain Eukaryota; kingdom Metazoa; phylum Chordata; class Mammalia; order Rodentia; family Muridae; genus Grammomys; species Grammomys surdaster. The sequence goes on along the minus strand of NW_021620991.1, from coordinate 6,755,969 downwards.
TAAGCCCCTCTTCCCTGGTAGAGACCAGAGAAGGGAGCCCACAAACTCTTAAGAGAGGCATGGGCAGTATGGGGCGTGGGGGCATCAGACGTTTCTCCCTGCCTCCCTGGCACTGCCGACAGTCCCCACCCCCACAGCCAGGGAATCTGGCTGAGTTGCAGCTTGAGTTTTTATGATGGGAAATAAAAATAAATAGAGGCACCTTTGCAAGGCTGAGTCACACTGCAGCATCTCCTCATGAAAGCTGCTGCTCCGGCTCAGGTCCCTGCCCATTTTCCCAGGCAGTGAATGGGGTAGGCCTCTAGACTGTTCTCTCCGGACCCTGCTATGTCAATGGTCCATTTCGATCATCAGCTAACCTTGGACTAGTCCACCCTTCTCAGAGAATTGGGTCCTCAACTCATCACCAACTCCAGGCCCCAAGGTTCAGCCTTCCTAAACTTGTTTTTTTTGTTGTTGTTTTGTTTTGTTGTTGTTGTTGTTGAGACAGGGTCTCTCTGTATATTCCTGGCTGTCCTGGAACTCACTCTGTAGACCAGGCTGGCCTCGAACTCAGAAATCCGCCTGCCTCTGCCTCCCAAGTGCTGGGATTAAGGGCGTGTGCCACCACTGCCCGGCTGGTTTTTTTTTCCCCCTAAGCTTTTTTTTTTAAGTCTTGATCAACCACAACTGCTACCACTGATGTCTCCCCTTCCCCTTATCCTCCTCTTTCCTACCTTCCCTTCTCAGAGAGGGAAAGAAGTGGCTCCAAAGTAATTCCCAGAAATGGATCCCCCAGGCAAGCAGCATCTGTTGTGGTAGCCAGGCCGGGGCCTAACAGGACTGGAAAGGGGCTCTAGGCCAGTGGCCATGTTGTGTGTGGGAGAATCAGTTGGGCAGACCACCTCACTGTGTGGATTATAAAAGGTGGTAGGCTAGTGATCTGGTGGGTACCTGTCTGGCTGACTGTTCTTTACACCTTAGGCTCTCAGACCTGTCCTTGTCAGGGAAGAGCCCCCAGGAGGGCAGTGAAGCCGCAGTTCAGGGAGTCCTAAGGAACTTTGCAGAATCGGGTTGTCCAGTTCCCCGGTTTGCAGGCAGGCATAGTATAAAAGAGAGAGATGCTGGGCTGGAGAGACAGCTCAGCGGTTAAGAACATTGACTGCTCTTCCAGAGGTCCTGAGTTCAATCCCCAGCAACCACATGGTGGCTCACAACCATCTGTAATGGGATCTGATGCGCTCTTATGGTGTGTGTCTGAAGACAGCTGTAGTGTACTTGTATAAATAAAAATAAATAAATCAGCCGGGCGGTGATGGCGCACGCCTTTAATCCCAGCACTTGGGAGGCAGAGGCAGGCGGATTTCTGAGTTTGAGGCCAGCCTGGTCTACAGAATGAGTTCCAGGACAGCCAGGGCTACACAGAGAAACCCTGTCTCGAAAAACCACAATAAATAAATAAATAAATAATAAATAAGTCTGGGGGGGGCTGTCTTCTTATACCAAGAGATGCTGGAGATGAAGACCAGGCTGTTCATGAACGAGTGGCCTTGGGGACATAACTCCTACCATCCAGGTCTTCTCCCAGGCCTCCCTCCTCCACTCTGCGAGCAGTTACCTTCCATGGGGCAGCCACAGTTTTCTGTCTTTTTGCCAAGCCACCTGGCTCTGGTGGGTAGGTCCTCCCTACTCACCTTGCCCCACGCCCCACGACAGCCTCATACCCAGTTGGCCCTAGAAAGAGATAAGAGATAAGAGGCTGGCTGGGGCCTGCTGCTCTGAGAAGCCGGTTATACCCACGCTGTGCTAGGACAGCATTCATGTTTATGTGTCTGGGTCCCTAGGAGGCCAAGGCCAGGGACCTTGTTTTCTCCTTACCGTTATAGTGCTTAATGCTGACCATTAGATACGGCCATTAGCTGCTGTGTTGACATCTCCTCCCAGTGTTTGGTATGGGGCTGGGGCCCATGGCTTCCCACCGTAAGTGCTGGTGCAATTGATGATGGAGGAGTCCCCTTCCCAAGTGCTGCCGGGCTTCTGAGTGGGGCAGAAGGAGGGAGGCAGGAAATGTTGCCCGATTCCCTTAGGATCTGGGTTTTCGCTCCTCAAGAGCTTCTAGAGCCTGCTTTACAGGAAGGAACCGGTTAGAATCAGGGATGGTGTGAGGGGCAAAGGGGACAGTAAGACAGCTGCTACTCTCCATGACAATGGTATGTAACAGCACCAGTCCAGGGTATAATCAGGTCAAGCTGTTGTCCGAGGAACAGGAGAGCAGTAGCCAAAGTAATCTGGGCTCCTCCTCTCCTTCCTCCGTGGTCTATCTATCCTGTTTCCCTTCCTGCTTCCAACTTCACTCCATATGTCTGTTCTCTAGGCTAGGATCCCTCCGGGGTCTGACCAGTGTAGGCAGGACGGCTAGAATGAGGGACTAGCCCAGACTGCCAATGCTTTTGAGCTCTGCCTTATGTCTGAGTCATATCAGAGGAACCATGGTTCTTAAAACCACCTCCCAGGCTTGCTCTCTGGTCCCACAGGCCCTGCCAGAAGCCTAGGTGCTTGGCTAAAGAGACCCCTTCCTAAAGCCTGTCTTGTAGCCTGGGCTGAGGCTAGAGTAGTAGCCCTTGGCTTTGGAGGACCCAGCAGAGAGGAACCACACACTCTTTGTTTGTCTAGATACCAGGGATTCCGATAGAGTACATTCCAGAGTTGATCTTTTCTTACAGGACTCTGTCCTTGAATTAAGGGGACCCCTGGGAGGGAACGTGCTTCAGGAGAAGAGGATACTGGAGGAGTCAGGCAGGGCCGCCTGACAGGGATCCCCGCCTCAGTTGGAGGCTCTGGAACTCCGTATTTCCAGACTTCATAATCTCAGCCTTCATTTCCCTCTGGCAAGTGCCTCTCTCCCTGCTGCCTGAGAGCCCAAAGCCACAGCAAGCCAGAAGGCCTGCTCCACTGAGGATTGACTGGGTATTTTTGCTGACCAGCAGGGGGCACCCTACTGTATCTGCCCCAGTCCTTTTAGGGATCTGGGCATATGGGCAGCCCTGGTCCTATGCCTTCTGGCACTAGATGGGGGAGGGGTAACCTACCCTCCCCACCCCCAGAAGTTCCTTAGCCGAGTTTGTTTTGCCAGGGTGACCTGTTTAATCATCTCATTTTCTGGTGGCCGTTTATTCCTCGTTTCCACGGTTACGGCCCCATTAAGGGGAGAAGCAATAAGGCAGCGAGTCAAACAGGTAATAAAAACATTAAAGCCCATGTGCACAGAGAGAGGACAGGATGGGGGGAGGGGGCTCAGTGAGGTGAGACGGCCCAGGAAGCAGCCAAGGTAGAGGCTGCCTGGCCTGGCTCTGTCCTCCAGAGGCTGTGAGAAGCCTACTCCTCAAGAGCCAGTGTTCAGCCTAGTCCCCAGTCCTCAATGCCCTGGCAACAGGCTGTATGTTGGAGGTAAAGCCGGAAGGAGCAAAGCAAGAGAGAAAGTAACAAAAGCTCCCCAGGACTGTCCCCAGAGAGTCGCATGACCTGTTCCAGGCCCTACCTCGCCCTCAGTGGCCAAGGGGGTGGGGGCTAATTTCTGACATTGTTTTGAGCTCTAGAATTTTTTTCTGCCAACTTTATCAGAAAGCATATTTGTGGTGAGTGCTGCTAACAGGGCCAGTCTGGTGAGTAAATATTCCTGGTGTGGACGGCCCTGTGACCTTGAAAGGAAGAGCATAGCAGTGGGCGGGCGCCAAGAGCATTGGAAAGAGGAAGGCCAGGGGGACAGGAGTCCTTGTACTAGGTGGGAGACCTTTCCTAAAAGGAGTCCCATGAAAGTGACAGGGCCAGGTTTGTACCCAACAGACTCAGCAGAGGCCTGTCCCATACTCAAGCATCACACCCTGCAGGCTGGCTATGGGACTCACCCTTGGTAGATGGGCCAGTCCTTGTGGGAACTAACCATAGAAGAGCTGCCGGTCAGTTCTCCCAAGGACTCCCTTCCTCTAAGTGGATGCCAAAAAGCTACAACAAAAGCCAACCTTTCGCCCAGCTGATCTGGACACAGGGCAAAGAGCTGTGCTAGCCAGCGGGAATGCCAAGGAGCGCAAGGATGGTGTCAGAGGCCTGGGCCGATGTTCAGAGAGCAGGGAAGGCCAGGACCAGCCCTAAGACCACTCTGGACTATGGAGGAGGCTGCCTTCTTTAAAAAAAAAAAAAAAACCTTCTATACTCTGATCTCTTGCAAATGCATAGAGGCCTGTGTGTCTCTGATTATTACTTTCAGCGTTGTCTCTGACTGGAGAGGGGGAGAAAGGAGGTGTGGGAAATGGGGGAAACCCTTTGGCTGGGAACTGCTTTGGGAACGGGCCTAGATGAGTTAATATTCCGATCAAACAATTAAAAATAGAAAATGCTCCCGAGGTACCAGCTGCTGAAGCTCTCGGCAACTGTCACCAGTGGGTTCAGGGGGCAGGTGGTACAGGAGGGAGCCTCTCCACAGACGGCAGAGATCAGAGATTATGGTGTGTCCACTGCTCTCTCAGGATCAGAGCGGAGGTTGGGGCTGAGTTCCCTCCAGCTCCCTTTAGGGCCTAGAGCAGGGCCTGTGCAGCTTCAGGGCTGCCCTTCTCCCTGCAGGGCCCGGGTAGTGTGGTGAAGTCATCGCCAGATGCCCTGGTAATTGTTTTAAGAATCCAACTTAAAATAAGATGAAAACTTATATTCCTGGGTGAGGGGTAATTTCCCATCTAATCGTAAATTAATGAAAGGCTTATAGCAGGCGGCCTGGCCAGGAGCTATGTTCATCTGATAAATCTGAAGTCTCAGGCCCACTAGCTCTAGAACTGGGATTATCTACACCCCAGGTCAAGCCTCATTTCTTATGTCCTCTTGGGATGTGCCATGATCTGCTCAGGTAGAAGACACATTTTATATGTGTTTATGGAACTGGCCCATGATATAGAACAGCTTTTAAAAACTCTAGTGGAGAGAGGCTCAGGCCTTATTCTTAAGTGCATGCGCGCGCACACACACACACACACACACACACACACACACAAAGACCCCAACTCATCAGTTCCACCCAGAAGAAGGTACTTCAGGAGCAGGTGCCACACAGACTTTGGGCAGAATATCCACCCTTCAGAACAACACAGTGGACAATGTAAGGACATCACCTACTCCAGTTTACCTAGGACTAGAAAGACCAACATTCTATGGCTCTCAGGTTCCACATCAACTTGGACAGTTGATCAGCCTTGATTGGAGGCTCCGGCGGAGGCTGCTCAATATAGTCCTCCCTTGGGATCCTGGAGAGGCTAGGGACCTCCAGAGCTAAATATGTCCTATGCAAGAGGGGTGACCTACAGGTGACTCACCTGATCCCACTCTGCCCTGACCAAGGCTTGCTTTGTGGTCTGCTGCATTCAGCTTGGTATGTGTGTCCTCGAGCCAGTGTATAGATGCCACCCGGGCAGGACACATAGGGTTCCTGTCCTGACATTGGTTTGAGCTCTAGAATGTTTTCCTTCCAACTTTATCAGAAAGCATATTTGTGGTGAGTACTGCTAATAGGGCCAGTCTGGTGAGGCCTGTGGGACTAGAAAGGGGCTGTAGCTCTTTTAACGCTGAGACCGTTCTCCCTGTGGATCACAGATAGATTGGGGGCATCTTGTGGAAGACGTGAGTCACATGACCTCACGCGTCCTCTGAGTGTCTACCCAGCACCTTCCTTCTGAGTGGCCCGGAGAATGAATGTCACACCTAACATTCATCTCTCTTGGCAAACAGCAAGGGCCTGTGTGTTTCCGCCTGTTTCACAGGTGCCGGGGACGTAGCTTAGTGGTAAAGCCACTTACTTAGAAAATGTTCTAAACACGGTTCTATCTCTAGCACTGAACGGAAAAAAAAGAAAACTAAAACAATAAAAACAAACAAAAGCCAGAAGACACAGGTGGGGAAGCAGGAGACCCATAGTCACTCCCAGACCGTTCTTAAAAGCCAGGAGACAGACACAGTATGGAGCTTCCTGGCCAGAGAGAGCAGGCTTCCCTGAGGACGGTTCCACACGCAATGTCGAGGGCAATGTTGTGGGGAAATTACACGGCTGTGGCCCTGGGTATTGACTGTGTTATTCAGCCTGTGTCCCTGAAGGGCTCCGGATCCCTGTTAAGTCCACTCTGTCCCCTTTAGCCCCTCCTGGGCACACCCTGCAGTGTAGTGACTGATATAAATGCCCGCTAAGGTTTGCAGGAAAGCTTGCTTTGCTGCAGGCCTTGATCCTTCACAGTCCCTGAGAAAGGGACTCTCCCCTTGTCTGCAGGGAGGGCTGCCAGGGTGGGACACTCTCACTCGTCCCTGGTGAAATAGAGGTGAGCAGACCAGGGCGCTTGTGGAAGCCATCCAGATGAGATTTGTCGTCTCAGGAGACAGGTCTTTAGGTTCACGTTTATAGTGTGCTTCTGTGAAGGCAGAGGAGGATTATGGGGAAGCTTCCTGTGACCCACTGGGAGACACTGTAGTCAGCTCAGGAGCAGCCCCCCCCCCCCCATGGCTGCTAGAGCTCACAGGGTTACCGTGGGAACTACAGAGAACAGAGTGACTGCTCTTATGGAGTGGGGCTCAGTCTTGAACCCTGAATTAGGTTTGACCCCTTTTTGCTCGTGTGGGTTTGAGAGAACCTGAGTGCTTTGCTGGATTTGACCACATTGTGAATTAGGAGGTGGGGAGCGTCCCAGCGTTCTTAGGGAGACTGCAGGGTACTTGGGGCATATCCGCTCTGGCATGCTACATCAACCCCACCCAAGAGGAAGAAGTTATGAAGCAGTAGAGATGAGAATTCCTAAACAACCCAGAAAAGTGGGCTCAGAGAGGGAACCAAGCCGGAACCACAGTTGGTGTGCTCAGATGAGGAGGAGGGTAGATAAAACAGATGCGCTGGTCACGCTGACAGCAGTGAAGTTCAGGCCCTCCCTGACTGACTTTCTCTCTAGCCTCTGGGTCGAGGCAGCAGGTGGGATAGGCTGGCGGGTGGGCGATGGGTGACCAAGCTAGAAGTGCCTGACTCTTCCAAGCCAAGTGTGTCATCTTGTGCCAGTGGGGTCATGACCCCTCCTGATAAGAAGGGTCATCCTGGGACTCCTTGGAAGTCTGCAGATGGCAGCAGAAGGGAGCTCCTCAGGATCCTTGAGGCAGCGCTAAGAGCCCCTGAGAAAGAGCCTGGATGTTTTCAGTCTCCAGGTCCCTTGGGGGCCCAGGGGCAGATTGAGACAGGCTCCTTGCAGGGGAGGTGTTAACAAACAGCAGGTGATTAAACATGACAAGCGGTGACATTTCTGTTCAGGGTTCTCAGTCCCGGCAAAGCCAAGAATGAAGCTATAAACCCTGACATTTTGTGTTATGCACTGAGAGGATTTTAATAGACCTCAGCTCTCTCTTCTCCAGTCCTCTTCTCTCCCTCTTCACCACCCCCATCACATCCAGTATCCCGCAGAGGCCCCCCCCCACTCCATTTTGCCCGACCTCCAGGAGCCTTCTGGGCTGTATGGGTCTCTGCCTTGGGCTTCAGTCCTCTGTACCTGAGGGTCCTGGCCAGATGCCACCCCTACTTTCTTGGCTTTGATCTTTCCTGTTGTCCCTCTGTAAACCCCCTTGACCCCCTCCACCCTCCACTTTCTCACCTCCTTTTTTTGGGTCCTGATCTCACAGCCTGTCCCTTAGCTGCGGCTGTCCCAGTTGTCACGGACAGCAGGTGGCTGCCCTTGTGCTCTCTTTGTGCTCATAACATTTCCAGACAGACTTTGAGAGCGGGTGTAGGGAGTTTGTGGGGCTTGGTATGGGCTCTCCCCCAATCTTTCTTTTTTAATCTCCTTTTCTCCTTTTTGGGACAAGGACAAGGCAGAGGGAGAAAATTGCCCTATGCTGCAAACAGTTGCTGGGTTTATTCAGAAAGGACTGACCAGCAACAGTTGTTCCTCTTACAGAGAAATGCGGGAACAACTGGGGCTTCTTTGTTCTCAGGGCCAGAGTCCTGTGAAGGGCATTTGGAGGTGAGCCTGGGGCTAAAGAGGGCAAGACACTCACAGTGTCAATTGAGTCCCACCCAGGGAGTCCTCCCCCAACCCCCACCCCCAGCAGGCAGGACAGGTTCCTAGAGCTAATCAGGGTCTGGTTGAGAAGTCAGGCCACACCCTGGGTCCTCAGCTCTGTCCTAGTCAACGCCAGAAGCTCTTAGCGGTCTGTGTTCATTTCAGTAAATATTTATTGGACAGACGCAGTGCTGAACGGTAGTTGTGTCCCGTGGATCTCTTGGTCAAATGAGGTGGATGGAAGAGTTGTTACTGTGGAGGGCCTACAAACAAGAACTGCGTTCAGAGAGGAAGACAAGAGGAGAGGGTGATCTGGACGGCTTCTCAGAAACGATACGGTCACTAAGGCCTCTGAAGGATGCCCAGGAGGAGGGAAGCCAGGCCTAGAGTTGAGGAAGGTACCTCTGTGCAGGGGTCAGTGTACCGAAGGCCTGGGGTACACTGTGCTGCCTCACAGGTGCTACCTGGCATGGGGGAGAATGTGACTGGTGTCACCCCACAGTAGGTGTCTCTGGGACTCGGAACTTACCTTTTTTGATCTACCCTTCCACCTCTGCCCAGCTGGGCCGGGCATGATGGTCTGGGTAAAGTGGGAATGAGGCTCACTCCAGTTCAGTAAACAGAGCAGCAAGAAGTGGGCGGATGTCCAGAGACTGAGGCCCCTGTAGCCTCTTCTGTCTCTTACTCCTTGGGGTGATGGGTCACAAGTAAGGAGGTAAGAGAGACGGTACAGCCCCGTGTGATGGGCACGGTGCAAGAAGCAAAGGAAGCAGGGGACCCTGTGTCTCCTTCCTTGCCTCATCACCCTGCAAGGCTAGGTAAACTCCAGGAGCCCCCTGAACCTGGGCTTGCTGCTTCTTCGCTCTCTCAGTGGCTGAGAAGCGCTCAGTGCGTCCTTGTTAGCTTGATACAGGCTTCCCGAGACTTCAGAGTTTCCTCTAGGATCCTGAGGGCCAGAGTGAACAGTGCCAATAGATGCATTCAAGATGGGTCTGAGAAGCTCCACAGACCCAGAGGAGAAGAGTTGTATGGATCTGTAGGGATTAGAGCAGGACCCAAGGGAAGAGACGGGGTGTGGGGGGTGGGTGGTATCCCAATCCTTACCCATGAGCAGCTGGCCTCACACTTGATGTTAGACAGCCATAGTCACACCAATAGCCAAGGAGGAGCTCCAGTGCCTGTTGGCTGGATGGGTCTCAGACAACCCATGGGGCACTTTTTCTTTGCTGGTTTGCCACTGCCCAGAAGCCATCCTGACACACTACCAACACTTTGGTTCCCTAAAGGAGATCAGGCTGGTTTGCCATCCCAAGAAGAGTGTAGCAAGTACAAGGCAGTCTTCAGATGTTACACCTTTTCCCCACTCCACCCTGCCTTTCTGACAAGCTTGGTCCAGGTCCACTTTGATGTCAGGGAAGCGACGTTCGCTCACTTCCCAGAGTCTAGCTGGAACTCTGTGGACCCTTGACATCTTGGCTGGGGGTCATGGTGGAGACAGGAGGGGAGAGGAGACTTGGAACCCAGACTTGGCCTACTGTCCCCGAAGGTCCAGAGCCAGGTTTTATTATAATCCCACATCCTGTTGCAGATCCTTAATCAGCTAGATCCCAGGTTGGGCTGGACCCTGTGGTGACACTCAGGGCTGTAGGATAGAAAACCTGAAGTGGAGTTTCTGGAGCTGGAGTTGGGGCTATGAGGATAAGGCAGGTGGCAGGGAGGAGAAGGGAGCCAGCAGAGCACAGGATGTGGACGGAGCCAGCCCGCCACCCACCAACCAGGCCGGGGGAGGAGGAGCAGCTGCTGCAAACTGGGCACCATGGCTATTTGGGGTGGGGGTAAGAGACCGATAGTCTGTGGGGGCTGCAGTGTTGCCTTATGCCACGGGGACAGCTGGCCCTACAGTCGCTCTGGCAGTGGGCAACAGCCCTAGCCAGGAGTTGGTAGAGGGAAACCTGGATGATGTTGGTTCCGGGGTTTATATGGACAGGCTAAACTCCAAGACTTGGAGCGTTCCTGTTCTGCCAAGAGCTCCTTGGAGGGCAGAGGGCCCAGAGTTAGGAGTTTGGATAGCCAGGACCGGAAGCTCTGTTGAGAGGCAGCTGGTAAGGGGAAGGACCCCAGGATCAGCCGTTCCTTTCCATCAAAGCAGACACCTATGCTAGCCTGGCCTTGACACCTCTGCATGAAGCTTGGGGAAGATCTAGGGGGCAGTGAGGAGGACAGGACACCCTACCTGAACCCTCAGTCTACAGTGTCATGGTGGAAAGGATGAACGGATAAGCAGAAGGCAGATAGAGCCAGAGAATGGAAGGCAGAGTGGGCCGTCTGGCAGCGGGTGGGCAGACGGGTGTCTGTCCTGCCAGGGGCCCAGGCTGGCTCTGTAGACAGCCTCTTTTCTATATGGAAATGAAGAATTTAGGCTAATGGAGCTCAACCATCTCTAATTTTGCGATGGCAGGAGGATTTTGATTGAAAGTAATTAAGCAAGCTAGCTGTAAAATTAATTAAAGCAAAAGGGGGGGATTTTTTATTGGATTGGATAGCGATATAGCGTCTGTCAGGCGGGGGACGGATGGGGGTGACCTGAATCCTCTGCCCTCCCCCCTCCCACCCGGGACGTTTATGTCACTTTAATCTCCTTACAGCGGCTGCTGTGCATTTGTTTGAAATAATCAAGGAAATATGGTCAGAAATTGTCAGCTTTCAGATCTAATTTACCTGACGGCCCCTGCGCAAGCCAGCGAGGCCTGGGGAGTGAGCAGGCGTGAGCGGTGGGGGAGCAGAGTGGGCTCCAAGCGCACTGGGCTCCTCAGCCCACACCCTAGGCCCAGGCACCCTCCAAGGGGGAGGGAAGGTACTCCTAGGCCAGGGCAGGGGCGGGGGCTCCTTTCTGGGCTTTGCTGCTTTCTGGAACAGACACTCCCATCCCCCTACCCCCCCCCACCCACCTGCTGCCTCATCCCCATACTAACCAGCTTTAGGGTTTAGGGAATATAGGATTAGGGGGCGGGGGTGGTGATTGTAATTCCTTATTCCAGATGGCTGACAACTGCTAAACCCATCCACCAGGGCCACAGTTTTAAAAATACTCCTAAATTAGTCCCCTCATGTCCTCCTCACTGTCGGCCTCAGTAAAGGGATTGAGGCAGTAGGCCGCAGAGATGGTGAGGAGGTGCTGTGGACTGTCAGAAGCTGCCTCCCCGCCTCTTCTGGGGCTATGCCTACTACCCAGGGTCTGTCTGTCTGTCCCAGGCCCCTTTCCTGATTCCTTGGGTAGTTCTTGTTCTATTTCCCTTCCATAGCACAGCCCCAAAGGACTGTGGGAATGCAGTCCCGGAAACAGGAAGGCCCCCTCCACAGTCTCATCTTCATTGTCAGGGGATAAACCAGGACAGAGTCCTGGACTCACTAGGGTGCTGGACTTCCTGCCCTGTGTCCTGTACCCAAGAAGTTCTGCTTAGAGCTCTGGGAGTTCTTGGAGGCGTGGAGCAGTGTGTGGCCTGAATCCTCCCAGCAAAGGAGAGACGTAGGAACAGTTAGTGTCCAAGGTTGTGGAAGGTCCCTTAAGCAGAAAGGGGCCTGGTATCTTCTGAGCAGGAGAGGGCTTGGGTAGGAATTGGGTTCCTTGCTCTGTCTGTTCCTAGGCAGAGTGTGACCCTAGCTTTCAGCAAAATCCCCGTAGGTCTTGGCCTTGTAGTTGTAAAGTTTGGTGCAGATCTGAGACAGACTCCATCTTGGTAGCTATTCTCTAGGGTGGGAGGGCACACGGCTCCCCTCCACCAGGAACTCCTTGTTCAGCTGAGACTCCATGCCTGTGTGCCCCTGAGGGCAGGCAGCAGGTTGAGGCTCTAGAAACAGGTCCGGCTTGTCCACTGTAAAGCATACCCAACGGAAGGCTCTTCCCCACCTACTTTCCTTGGTGCTACCCAGACATCCTCTGCCTTGTGTCCCCACCAGTGTTTCCCCTACCCTGGAGGTGCTGCCCACCCCCAGCACACCTCTCGGGCAGGGTGACTCAGGATAGGTCCACCAGCAGTGAGGGAGTTTGCTAGCTGATGGAGGACGGCAGCTGGAGGCTGGGGAACATCACCTGCCCGCTTTGAGCTCTTTCTGCTCCAACCTCCGCTCTCCCCCTTCTGAGTCACTGGGAATGGGGAAGGGTGGGGAATGAAGCCCCAGTGAGTTCTACCCAAAAGGAGGGTGAGAAAAGCTATTGGCTTAGAGCCTGCAGGCCCCAGGGTACTGTTGGACAAGCCTGACATCCAAGCAGGCGGCACTGAGGTCTCTGAAGCCCCACTGTCCCCTTCTGCCCACGCCCCATGGGATCTAGCCACAGACAAAGCCCTTGCCTTTTGAGTCCTTCAGCTTCCCAGGACCCAGAGCTCATGAGATAGGAGGTTAGAAGGAGTCTTGCCTCTCACCTGTGCAGGTGACTCATTAGCTATGCCTGCTACACTTGATCTTTTGATGTTGAGGGACCAGCCCAGGGACCTGCGGCAGAGACTGGGAGGGCCTTAGGGTAGGGTTTATTTCTGAGCTTAATGATGGCCTGGAGGCTCTTGTGGAAAGGCCTAGTCAGGCTGGTGCTCTGAGATGGGGAAGCCCAGGGGTGGGGTGGGGGTGGAGCTCTTTTTCTCGAGGAGGGGAGAGGGGCCTCTGTACAGTCTTCTGGTGCCCCGGAGACCACTCTCTGCCTGAGTGTGAATGGTGATGCTGTATTACAAATCTACGTATAGAATCAATTCGGTGTGGTGAAGAGAGAATGTTGACTCTGCAGTGGCTTCTCCTTGAAGAGGAAGGCAGTGGTGGACAGCGTCAGGCAGGCCGCAAAGAGGCTGTGGGTGCCGGGATGGGAAGACCGGAGAATAGCCTGGGGTGAACACACACTGCCCCTCAACAGAACCAGTAGCGGAGAGGGTACAGGAAGTGTGGAGAAGGGAAGCGGAGGGAGCTTAGGCTGAGAAGTCAGAGACCAGCTCAGCAGTCCTGCCACCTGGCCAGCTCGGATGGCAGCTTCCTCTTCTCTGGCAGGCCCCTCAGGCTTTGAGGTGCTGGCTTCGTCTCCCTAGTACCTTTACCTGATTGGGCTCACTGTGGCTCTGCCCTGCCCCTACAGCTGTGGAGCTGAGCCTCTTGTGTGGAACTTGTTCTCAGGAAGGTGGGGAGGAGGTGAGGAAAAGGACGAGGAGGAGAGGCCCTGCTAGCCCCAGGATGCTCTGGTTTTCTTGAGGTCCCTGCAGATCTCGGGCACAAGATCTTCACAGTGGGGGTGTGCCCGAGCTAGCTTTCTGGGTACTTCCTTGCTTTAGGCGGGGCTTGGTACAAGTCAGGATAGGATAGCTGGTCTCCTTACCCCAGAACAGACTAAAGAAGGCTTGCTTCCACCCCAGAGTTCTTATGTATACGTTAAGGAGGGTTCTCAGGGTGTCCTGCCACTGGAGCTAGGGATAAGAGTTAAGAAGGGTACCTGCCTGACTGGATGAAAGTGGCAGGGGTCCAGTTCCAGGAATCATTAACTCTAGGGTCTCCTAGTGCCAGGTCCCTGCTGGAGTTGGCTAGATATGACCAGGCATTGGGCTCCCGGAAGTGCCTGGGGCCAGGCAGGGCCAGGCCACCAACCCTGCTGGCCTTACAAATGCCCCCTCTCTCCAGCCATCTGCTGTTACACTCTCTTCCTTGTACCCTTCCTCATACCTATCTGTCATCCTATCCAGTCTGGCCTCAGTTTCTCAAGTCTCACTGGCTCAACTCCGGCCTGTCCTCTGTCCCCGCTGGCTTCACGCTCACATTTTGCTGCCAGCGCAGGGCACTGAAAAACTGCTGGCACTGCCAAAAACCCTGTGTGCGCTATGACTCCCCAAACATCCCTTTATTTTTATTGTTCTGTTAATTACTGTTTAAACTTTAATAAGTCACTTCGTCAGGAGGGGGGACCTGCCGTGAGCTTTTCTGTGCAAACACGGGCCGGGAGTGACTCGGGTGTAATATAACCCTTTATGCGATGTGGGGATGTTTAGATTGTAACAGAAACTTGTTATTTTAATGACAGTTGGGGGGATCTCAGCACAGAAAAGGAGAGAGGTGGGCGCCCCCCTCCATTCCCACCAAGGGCTTGGAGTGGCCAGGCCTCTCTAGGCCAGCTCACTTTCAGCCCGAGCAGAGGGTCCACAGCAATCAGGCCCACTTGGGCAGCCCACTGGGCAGCTACTGATGGAGCTGGGCAGGCAGACTTCAGGAGATGCCTGCAGAAGGAGCCTGGCTCTCTGGGGTGGGAGGACCTGGCCAGGTGAGAAGTCCAGTCTCCACAGATGGGGTATAGGAGACCATGGCAGTTGCTTTATCTTTGGGCAGAGGCTGGCAGGGCTATGTGGGGTTGGACTCAGTACCTACTTTCCTCCAAGGCTGCAGAAAAGGGGTCTCTCTCTGTAGTTGGCATTGAACATAATAGAAATGACACCATGTGCTCCTCTGTCCCAGACGATCATCCCTTAAGTACACTCTGTCACAGATGTAGACACTGGGACCCAGGACAGAGGGGTCATGTTTGAAGTGTCAGCTATTTAAAAGGAGTAAAGTATTGACTTTGGGTTGTTTCCTTTGGAAACTGCCAAAGTCCTGGTGCTGCATATACCGGGAGATGGTCTCATCAGCTAGCAGGAGGACTCGGGCATGATTCACCCTCAGACCCATCCTTCCATCATGAGCAACTAGGAGGAGCAGTCAGGATCACCCAGACTTCTGGTGACGGAGACTCCCTGCCATCTTCCTCACGTGGCTTGCATCCTTTCATCCAGCTGCTGCCTCAGTTTCCCCTATAGTCACTCCTGCCACATATCTGCTTCCAAAGTAGGGACCACCCTACCCGAGGGAAGGCATTTTGTTCTAAGACTACGGGGATCCCGCTAAGACTCCAAGATACCTTAGGAAAGATTTCCCTGCTTTCTTTCTTCCATTTGTCTGTCTGTCCATGTGTGTGCGCAGCCAGCCTTGGCTACATCCCTGTCTCTGGAGCAGTAGAAATGAAGGAGTCTCACGCTCACCATCAAGGGCCCGCTCCTGACTGTTGTTGATGAAGGGGCTTCTGGGAAAAGTAACAATAAGGGAAGCAAGACTGCAGGGTCCAGTCCAGCTGAGGAGTCTTTGCACACCAGCTCACTGGTCTAACTCTGACTGCCTCTCATGGAAGGCACTGCAGGATGTAGGGGGTGGGGGAGGACTGGCTCTCCCATGCTCCCTACCTCCTGCCAGGCAGGGCAGAGTCAGAGGTTCAGGTCCTGATGCCCTCAGGCTAAATGGACAGCCCCCAGATGGTGGCCACGGCATGGACCACGAATCGCTGAGGTTTTCCTTTTCCGAGCAGCGCGTTTCCCTAAATTGTCTTTGACTGCGTGCATGGGTAATGAAAGTTTATGCCCTTGTTAGAAGGACAGGCGGCCAGTTCCAGTTAGAACTGGGGCTGTCTCCCTGCCAGCCCCCTCAGCCCCCTCCCCAACAGGAGAGAGAGAGAAAGAGAGAGAGACACAGACACACACACACATACAGAAAAAGGTGGTGTGTGTGTGTGTGTGTGTGTGTATGTGTGTGTGTGTGTGTTTACACACACAAGAACAGCCCCTCCTTCCCTGGTGAATACGAAGGCTGTGAGGGGAAGGGAGAGGGGACGGAGAAAAAAAAAAAAAAGAAAAAAATTTCCATATTTGTGTAAGTTGCTTTAAAAGCATTTTATCATGTCATAAAAAAGGGAAAGTACTCTCAGAAATTGATCCTCTCTGCCAGCCCATTGGACAGAAGGACGTTGGGATGTTAATGGCCACCCTGCTCCAGGGTGGCTTATTAAAAAATTTATACATAAATGCTTAAAATTGCATAAATTATTTAAAAAAAACCAACAAAGTAAGCAATTTGAATTCCCTCTTTCCCACCCCTTCACTCCGTCCCCCCTTCCCCAGCCCCTCCTCAGGGCCTTCCTAGTCCCCAGGCTCCTGTCCCCTCCTTGGGGTGTTCCCTTATTTTCTCCACTTCCTGCCACACCCCAGACACAGTCTGCCCTGCCTTCCTTAGGGGCTTCCCTGCCTCACCCACAAATTAATGAAGCAGCCAGCCCACTACCACCAAACACTCACATGCACACGCGCTAATAAAAACACCACTAATAATGCCCCAAATCTCGAAATTAAATATTAAGGCCAAAGGAGGCGGACGTGGAGTGGGGCCTGCCGCCACCGTCGCTGAAGTCGGAGCTGATGAGTGTGTCTCTCGCAGGCGTGGAATGTCACCCACACATCCTGGAGACCGGAGTGGGGAGTTTTATGATGGTTTTTCATTGATTTGTTTCCCCAGCGCAGCTGCCGACCTCTATTGAGGGACAAACATAATCAGCACTGACGCAAATTAGATGGTTATTCGTTTTGAAAATTGACAGAAAAACAATAAAAAAGATGAAATGGTCCCAAATCAATAGATATAATGAAATTCAAATAATCCGAGAGATGAGGTCTCCATGGCAACTGATAATGTGGAAAAGAAAACAATTTAATAAAGGACAGACACACTTTGAAAACAGATTGGGCCCGGGGAGGGGGGCGGGCTGGCGGGCGGAGGGCTGGAGCGCGGGCGAGTGAAGGATCACTGTCCGTCCCAAGGACACCCGCCATAATTAAGCGAAGCTTTCGGCCCCAGAAAGTGCAGATTCAGGTTTTAATACACAAAATTATTTCAGGAGCAGTGAATCGGAAAGTCGTTTGTAATGACCTTCCTGAGAGGCCCGGGCGCAGGGCATGTTGGAGGCTGGGCGGCCAGGCCGGCTGAGTTATGGCATATTTGTGTTTTTATAGTGCAGAGGGGAGGGGGTGGTGCTGGGGAGGGGGGGGAGAAGGTTAAACAGTATTTACAGCTCAGTTGTTTTCAGAGAGGAAAGAGAAATAGAGTTCATGGAGAGACGCAGCGGGCAGGAGGCAGGCGGGTGAGCCAGGCGGGTGAGCCAGGGAGGCCTCCGATCTGCGGGGAGGGGAGGTGGGCCCAGCAGGTCTCCCCCTCAGGATGCCTGACCCGTGTCTGTTTCCCAACTATAGAGGGTACTCAGAGCTGCCACCCTGCTCTGAGCATCTGGCTCTGCTAGTAGTGTCTTTTTGGTCTGGGACCTCACTGAGGACGGATGGCAGCCTATCTGTGTCCAGGCTTTGGACTCCCAACTGTACCTACTCAGTAAACGGGTGGGGCTTTGCCGCAGCTGCTACCAGAAGGCCGTCCTGCGGATTCTCACATTCTTCTGACTGCACGGCACCATTTGTTTAGGTGATGCTTTCCCTCTGGATCCCGGTGCTGGGACTCAGTGGGTGAGAACGCAGATGAGCATGTTAGGACCGTATAGCATTCATTCTCTTTGGCTCTGCCTCCTCTTACAAGTCTCTGCCTTGAGCTCAGTTTCCTCATGTTTGAAGACCTGAGGGCCACCGAGAGGAATGAGACCAAGTAGATCCTTTCTACAGCCCTCCAGAGCCACTAGCCTACAGCAGGGAAGTTTGGGAATTAAGAAACCATCCCTGGGAGGGGCTGGCATCTCTTTATGCTGTCTCCACTCTGGCATCAGGAACTATGGTTTGTGTTCCGTCACCATGACCTCGGAGCACTTCCACATGTGCACATAGTGTAAACACACAACCATGAAGACATGCACATATATACATGTGCACATGTGTTTTGTGTATGTGTGTGCAGTCATGCCTCACACATATACATGTGCACATGTGTTTTGTGTATGTGTGTGCAGTCATGCCTCACACATTTACATGTACATGTGTGTTTTGTGTGTGTGTATGTGTGTGCAGCCATGCACACAAACACAAGTGGGCAGGCACAAGTGTGTGTTTGCTCAGTGTGTGTTTTAAATCTCCCCTGGGTGGTAACTCTCTTTTTTCTCCCCTTCCTGTTTGGCTGTGACCTGGGGAGATTGATAGCCAGCCTGTGCGGTGGATGCTAACAGTTCCCCTGATTTATAGAGTTACTTACGCTAAGTGAGGCCACTTAGACGCGTCTGGATAGTAAACCTTTTAACTGAACTAAAAAAAAAAAAAAACACATAATAAATAAATAAACAAAGGGGGGCAAGCTAGGGCCTGGCGACCAAGCCCCGCCCATGCCCCAGCATGGATTTGTTGAGGGCCAAGAACCCTAGAGTAGCAGCAACCATGCCTTCCTCCCACGAACACTCAGAAGCCCTCGTGTTCCCAGCCAAGGTTGGGATCAGGCCCAAGAAGGGATATCCCTCTGCTAGGGTATAGTTCTTGGCTAGGGAAGCTAGAGGAGGGCACTGTTCGTATGGAGATAGGCTGAGCAGTGGGAGAGGAAGGACATGAGGGGGTCCCTGTCCAGCACCCCTTCTTCGCTTACACACGTTCATGTTGCATCTGTGCTTTTTGCCGCAGTGATGGCTCTCCTAATTACTTTCGAGATTTGTTCTCACATCTGTACCGAGGAAGCCGCTGTTGGAGGGGCCAGGATGACGCAGGAAGCCGACCGCCTGCCTTATTTTCTCAACCTAGCCTCCTGCTCCCACCCAGGTGCTGGCCTGTAGACAGCTTCTGAAGCAGTGTCGAGACAAAGGCACATCACTATCAAACCGGGCCTTCACAGACTACAGATCATAGTCTTGTGAAGTTCAAGCTCCTCATGGGTAGCCAAAGCAGAAACCCCAACAGCACACCCCCCCCCCCCCGAGACTCTGGGACAGCTGGTTGGAAGGCCGTGGGAGGCATGTGTAGGGCTTAAGCCTGTGGCCTTGGACATCTGAGCCTGGTGGGAGTTGTGCTCTGTTGCTGACTGGGTGACAGAAAGCAATTACAGGCTCGTTGCTTCTGCTCATCTGGAAATGGGGACAGCACAAGTGAAAGTGGGATACTAGGGAACCACCAAGGTACGTGCCCAGGCATATTCTCCTGCCTAGACAAGGTGCTGTGGTGTGTCACTGGCTATGTGACACTGTGGGCTAGGAGAGTCACCAGAGCGACCCAGCAGTGCCCATGGCCCTCAGAGCTTCTGGCCAAAGGCAGGCAAGGCCCCATGTACCCCCACCCCAGGGGACTGGCTGCTGGCCCCTGCCTCCCCACCTTCTGATATACAGCGGGCATTAGGCCGCCCAAAGGGGATACTGCATCCTTAGGAAGAAATATGTCCTCATTTTTCTTAAACACCGTTTCCACTGAGTGAAATGTTTAGAAGGGACGCACAGGGAGAACTTTATTTCCTACCAGGGAGTTCAGAGCCACCAAGCAGAGACCATAAAGCACCGGAGCTCGGTGGCTGACAGGCAGCCTGGCTACGAAATACATTACTCATGGGGGTGGAGGTAGGGGCTGCCGGGGCTGCCCAGCCCCACGGGACTGCCCCCACTCCAACACGACCAGCAGCTCCAAGACCCAGGGCTCTAAGTCGGTGGGCATCAAGACTCTCGTATTGTGCTCAGACCGTCTGAGAGAGAGAGGGTCTGACTAGACCTGGTGAGGAACGAGCAGCTCCCTGGTCTTTACTTCATGGTCAGGGAGGCTAGGGGACATGGGCCCAGGTGCAGCCCTCTGAGCCCCCCCCTTCTCACCAAAGCTGGCAGGAGCTCTGGCCTTCCCAGCCTTCAGAGGGAGTGAAGAGATTCATACCATACCGGGCCCTTCTCCTGAGGCTCTCCCTTCATTCGATTTCTGAAGCTGGCTGATTTGAATATTTATAAATATCAGTAAATTATTTATTGTAGCAATCTGCTGCACCATTTTATCCATTGCAGTTAACACTTTAGGGGGCTCCGAGTTATGGGAACAGGAAGTGAGGTTGAAGAGGAAATGGGATAGGGGACGAGAGAAACTCCCGTCTGGAAGCCGGGGATGTTTTCAAGGCCAGCCTCAGTGGCTCTCACTAGAGTGTCCTCACACTCAGGGAGGCCTACGCCTCCAGGATCAGCTCCCTTCTCTGACAAATGGGATTGTCATGGTGCCTGTTCAGCCGTCCTTAGGAGCCTTCAGTGAGTCCCTGCTGGAACCCGTGGACAGTCCTGCCTCTCTTTCCTGGACTGTGCTTTTCACTTGGATGAAAGCCCCACTGGGGGCTTATTGAGTTTCAAGCCTCATAAGGAGAATTGGGACCCAGGGAGCTAAGAGGTGGCTGAAGAGGAGGCCTGAAGGGACAACCACAAGCCTCCTGTCTGTCCTTTTTCCTATTTTCCTGGGTCAAATGGGCTTTCCCTGTCTTAGCATCTTGCTGGAGATATGACATGACTACTGCCTGTTGCCCCTCTTAGGACTCACCCCCCTTTCCAGGCCTTGTTTCCCAGGCCCTGTTGGTACAGACACACCTCACCTGGCACTTCCACAGTGCTTCTCCAGGAGAGATCTGTCCCAGGCTTGGAGCTCACCACAGGCAGAGCCAGGCCATGGGCTCAGGACTCTGACCCAGGACTCTAACCTCTATACAGTGCACTTCCTAGTGCTTACCCTCCTGGTACAGAGCCGCTGGGGTCAGGCTCCCAGGAATGGGGTACACTCTTCCGGGTCCTCCTCTGTTCCCCTCTCTTCTAGTACTTTCCCCATCACCCCTGAGTCTGCCTGTCTCTGGGTAAGCAGAACGGGAGCCCCCGGTGCTTCCCACCCTCCGACCCAAGCTTGCCTCCTGGGCAGTATTGTTCCCAGAGGAAATGTCCAGTGTAAATAGAGCAGCGGGCAGGCTGGTGGCGGGAAGGAGATGAAAGGGGCGGTGACAGGGCCGGGGACGGATGGCTTCCTTCCATTGAGGCCTGGCCATGGCGTTTATATTTTAGGGAAGAAAGTCAGAGGAATGTTTACATGGACAGGAGTCTGGGGTCAGACCAGTGGAGGGTGTGTGTGTGTGTGTGTGTTAATCTGTAGATCCCAAGGCCTTAATGGAGGGGCTGGTTGAAGGTTCATGGGGACCGGAAGACAGGCAAGCGGCTCAGCTTTCAACTCATACATGAGCCCCAGGATCACAGGCACACACGGGCACTTATGACTGTAAGCCTGGCTTTTGCCTGTGCCTCTCTGTCCCCGTGTCCTGGGCACAGACACCTCCTACTTCTCCACCTCCACCCATGGGACCATCAGTAGAGTCAGGGGGAGGGCAACATCTGGAAGGCAGGTGGTCTGGGGCAGAGCAGCAGCTGGAGGGCAGGTGTAGAGGGAGTTGGCTAGAGCAAAGAGGCCCAGAGCAGAGGGTGGGCCCTGGGTGCACAGCTGCATCGCAGCTGGTGGGGGCCCAGGCAGAGACTGGGCATGAAGCCGAGATGGAGAGAGGGTGGGTTATGCTGGGTGGGCCGAAGTTCAGGGAGGCTCCAGGATGGGTGGGGATCAGAGGAGGGGGTGTTGCCAGCAGCAAGTGCAACCCTGAGAGCTTGTGCTTCCCTCTTCCTTGGGATAAATATTTATAGATTCATTTGCCGTCTGCCATACACACTTGGCTGCTTACCTTCTGGTAAAAATAGTGCAGGCTCCTTCACTCCTGCCTGCCTCTTTCCCATCTAAGACAGGCACAAAGGAGCCCAGGTGAGGCCTGCCACCCTGCTGGAAGTCATGCGGTATCATACAGCCTGCCTGATGGTCTGCCCAGAGGCTTGGCGGGATGGGGTGTGACCGGGAGCCCTGATCACTGAGTTTCAAGATGGATCCACATGTGGGAGCTCGGGGATTTGTGTGGACAGCACAGATAGGAGAGATGTGGCCAGAGCGAGCATCGCTTGGTCAGGGACCAAAGGCCCTAAAATCGTGACCTCTGGGAAGAGGTCTGAGTGGACCTTTGTATAACAGCACACTAGGCTGGCATTATCCAGTCCCTTCTGGGCCAGGAAGAGCCTTACATATCAGCCGCTTTCGATAAGGCCAGGATCTGGGGCACTGGGCATTGTATATTTGAAGGAGCCGTCAATCTGCATGTACAAGCCAATTATCTTTGCATAGCATGAGGCCTCTATAGCCACAGGTGGGCTCTTGGGGTGTGCATGTCCATGTATTTGGCCATCATAGCTCAGAGCCCCTGAGCAGAGCCCCTTGCATAGACTTCTGACCCATATGGGACGTGCCAATTTCCCTGTGGAAACAAGGTGGAGGGTGTCCCTATATGGAAAGGTATTGTGAGCAGAGACCTTCCATATGGCCATTACCCTGTGTTTGGCCATATTACAAGGCCTGGCACACAGTAGAACCTCACTAAATGGATGGGTGGACCGCTGACAGATTGTTGTACGGTGTTACAGTGTGTACGTGTGTCTGTCCTTGGTAGTCTTCCTGACCAGTGTGCCCCTGAGACCTTAGGAGACCTTAAGAGGGCAGAGGATAGGGTAAGCAGTGTGTGTGTGTGTGTGTGTGTGTGTGTGTGTGTGTGTGTGTGTGATGGCTTCCAGCTGCTCAGTGCCTGTCTCCAGAGATTAAACAAGGATCTGTAGCTTCAACTGGTACCAGCTTGTCCTCACTGAGGGTCCTCTGGATTAGGAAGTAGGAACTCTGTGTTTGGGTAGCCCTGACTGAGGTTTGTGGAAAGAAAATAGCAATAAGAAATATCCACGTGGGGGTGGGGATGCAGAAAGCAGAGATGGCGGATGGGAGTGGAGGCCTTAGAGAGGTCCCGAATGGCCAAGGGAAGAGCCCTGCCATCCAGCGAGCAGAAGTAGGAACCAGGGGCAAGGGACAGAGCCAGAGACCCAGCCTGGTAGAAGAGCTGCCGAGAACAAGGTGCTCAGGTGGGAAGGTGCCAGCCAAGAGCTGCTGGGTCGGTAAGGCAGGAGGTTGGCACAGGCTGGAAGCTGGCTGCGGCTGACTCTTCCCCAGGGACCTGTGGTGAGGTAGAACATTCAGAAGCAGAGCCAGACTGCCAGCAGGGCAGCGCTCCCACTTGTCAGCCTTGCCCCGTCCAAACCCCTTCCCTGCCTGTGCCTTCATTTCCTGTGTTAACGGACACGTCCCCTCACGGAGGGGCTATTTCAAGCCAGGCAAGCTTAGGAAGTTCTTCAGGAATTCTTGTCTCATTCATTCCATTATCAGGAACCACTGAGCTCATGTCAGGGGCCGCATCAGGCTGACTCCAGCCTGTGCCACCCAGACTGATACGGATGGGCACATGCGGGTGGTCTCAGGGCAATTGGACAGAACTATGGTCAGACAAGAGGTGGTGGAGAGCTACTTGGGGGTGGCTGTGGTTGGTATGTAGGCCTCTCACCTCCGTGTCCCCCTCCATCCCTGCAGCTGAAAGCACTCGGTGCACCGACCCACCTGCAGGCAAGCCCCCAACGGCAGCCAAGCGCAAAGGCGGCCTGAAGCTCAACGCCATCTGTGCCAAGCTAAGCCGACAGGTGGTCGTGGAGAAGGGAGCAGAGGCCGGCTCCCAAGCTGAGGGTAGTCCACTACGTCCCCGGGACAAAGAACGCAGTGGCCCTGAGTCTGGGGTGACCCGGGCTCCCCGAAGTGAAGAAGACAAGAGGAGGGCCGTGATTGAGAAATGGGTCAACGGAGAGTACTGTGAGGAGCCCGCACCCACACCAGTGTTGGGGCGCATTCCCCGTGAGGGCCTGGAGCTGCCCCCAGAGGGTGTCTACATGGTCCAGCCACAGGGCTGCAGCGACGAAGAAGACCATGCAGAAGAGCCTTCCAAAGATAATAACGTCCTGGAGGAGAAGGATTCTGATGGTACGGCTTCAAAGGATGACAGCGGCCCCAGTGCCAAGCAGGCTTCAGGTGTGTGTCTGGCTGTGCGGGTGGGAAGGGAGGATGAAGGCTGGAAAGGGGCCCATTTCCCTGCAGAGGCCCAGCAGGCAAGGGTGGAAGTCCAGGGAATTCCTCTTTTTTCCTTCCAAACACTGGTACTTCATCCAACCCAACAGGATTGGAGAGATGGGGGGGGAGGGCCCGGGAGGGAGGCAGGACAGGACTGGTAGCTTCCTGAGTATGAGGGGCTCCGTGGGTGACTGCAGGTACCTGCACAGGGATGGGTCTATTTGAGGCCACGGTACCTGGCCGTGGTATAGGGACCAGTGGGGTTGTGTCATTGGTAACATGAACGGCGTTGAGTTCTTACCTCTAAGTCCTGTCTTGGTGGCTTAGCTGAGACAGCTAGTTCTAGAAAGGACTTTGTGCTCCCACACCACCCTGTCTCCTTCCCTGTGTCCCCACCCTGCCATCTGAAACAGCACCTCTTAAAGCCACCAGCCTGGCTCAGGCCAGCCAGCAGATCCCCCTCAACATGAGGCTGCCCCCGGACACGCTCCTCTGCTTGACCTGTTTCCCACAAGAGGCCTGGCTTCATCGGTGTCTCCTCGTCCTTAGCACACAGCAGCCTTCCCTGTTGCTGCTTCAGGGGAGGGCCGGCGTGGCATTTCAGACAGGAGAGGGGTCTCCTCTTGGGCTGGAGCCCTGGGACTCGGGGCCTTGGCTCTAGTCCTGAGTCTCCTTCCTAGGCTAATTCCTGGAGTCCTGTGTCTCCCCTGCCTGCTCCCCTGTCCCCTTCCCCCTGCAGCGAGGGGCGCATCTCCTCCCTGTGCGGGGAGCCCTGCGCAGCCACATAATTATGCATATAAGATATAAACAGAGCTGTTTAATTATCCTTCGCCACATCAGTGACAGAGTAATTAACAAACATTGCAAGATCAATGAGGAGAAGTGTGACCTTCAGTTTCCTCTGATAGGAAAAGCCCTTGCTATTGCCAGACACAAGGTGATTGTGCTGGGCCTGAGGACAGGAGAGGGATCGGAGACAAGGGCTGCTGTCCCCTCAATACCCTCATCCCACACCCCGTCCACTGTGGCCAGGGCGGTTGGATAGTCTCTCCTCTGGCCTTCTTCCCCTCCTCCAAGGAGTTGGGAGCTGGGAAGGCAGGAACAGAGCATGGACTATTGTGACTGCCACCCCGAGCCTCTGGCCTGGCCTCTCAGCCCTAGGCACTGGGGTCCCTGGTCCAAGCCCCATCTGCCCACTGTGGATTTGGCTTCCCAGGACTTTGGCTGTCTGTGGGACCCCCGCTGGTCCCCTCCCTGTTTGATGCTGCCTGCCCTTCAGAGCCTTCTGTTTCTCTGCCATATATAGTGAGGCCTCAGCTGCCTCCTGCTATTTTTAGCCCTTTTCCCTGGTCCCTGAACCACTTCATCCAGCAATCAGAGCCCACTCCCAGGCCAGTCCCCGACCTGTGTGTGTGTAGCTCAGGCTTGTGCTGACCCATCAGCTTGCCAAGGCAACTGTCTATGAGCTCCTTGGATCACTCAGGGTGTCAGAGGGATGTCTGACTGTCCTCTTTCATGTCTAGTGGGGTCCTACAGTCCTGTCCCCACCACGATGGCACAGAGCCTCTCCTTCCACACCCTGCTGGGCTTTCTCTCCTGCTAGGATATACTGTTAGGGTATGCTCTGAGACTCCTAAAGCTGGCAGGGCTGGAGGGAGTCAGGGGTCCCCTCCGGCCATACTCTTAGGTCCTCTAACCTAGATCTGGTTGCGTTGAGTGTGTTCAGATGGAAAGAGCGTGGGAGTAGGTAAGGTATAGGGGTCCCTGGGCTATTCTTCTCTCTCGTCTGTGTGTACCTGACCTGGATGCTGAGTCTAACCCTCAGAGGTGTCCAGCAGGGCTGTGGTGGGGAAATGAATGAGTCTGTGTACGACGGGCTCTGTCCATCTGCTGTGCTGACACACTGTGTGCGGAAGAGGCAACATGAGGGGCTCACTTCCTCCAGCCCTGCTGAGGCATGTCCTGGGGCACTGGGTATGGGACTTGTGGGATTGTGTATGTGTGTATCTGTAGAATTGGAGACAGTGTGCAGGGGTATGAATTTAGCGTGTATATCCGTGTGGGCACATTATTATGGGTACGCATATGAGTGTGGTGTGTGAGAGTGTGTGAATGTGCACACGAACAGATGGGTGCTGTATGTGAATGTGTATGTGTGTCTTTATGGGGGGGATCAGGGGAGCAAGCAGAATTCTTAAGGTGTCAGGTACGGATGGTGGGGAAGATGGACGCCCCGCTCTCAGGCCCCACCCTGGATCCAGTCGGGCTTGATCGTCACTGTCCCAGGTGAACCACCCTTCTGTGTGAGCAGAGGGATCTGTGAGGTGACCAGGGGGTATGAAGGGCTTATCCATGAGACAGATCCTGGCTGGAGCACTCTCGGTGGGCACTGATTGAGTCTGAATAGGCACATTGGTATAGTCCTGGCCTCTCCTCAGCTCTGTTAGCGGAGGAAAAGTTATTTCAGGAGGTCAGGTCCTGAGGCTTCATCTGCCCGGGGGTCCGTGTGACTTGAGGCCTAATCCTCCAGCCAGGCCAACTCCAGATCCTTACAGTGGCTTCCTCTACTTTGAGGTCCCCCCTGACTCTAGTGGTCCCCAACCCTACCTGTTCTGTCTGTTCCTCACGACCACTGCCCCCTCCCGCCTCAGGAAGCAGGTTAGGATCTTGCCTTACTTCCAGTAAAATGGCTTCTCTTTCATATTAGGCCAAGGCGAGAGAGTGGAGACATTTATGAAACTTTGTTTAATGTACTGAAAAGCCATCGGCCAGAACATTTAGGAAATTGATTTTCCTGGCATTGATGAACTCGTTTTATTTTACCCCAGTATTAATTACTTTTTTTTAAAACAAATTAATTTAAGAGTCGTAAAACCTAACAAGTGAGCCAAATGTCCATAGATCATGTCCTGCTCCGCCCCTCCCCATGCCGGTCCCCTCCCTCCATGGGTGGGGGCTCAAGGTAGAGGGGCTTCTCCTCTTTCTCCCCTGCTCTCTCTCAGGAATGACGCACCCCTCTCTCCCTCCCTCCCCCACCCCAGGAGAAACCTCCTCTCTGAGGGACTACGCTGCCTCCACCATGACCGAGTTCCTCGGTATGTTCGGCTATGACGACCAGAACACCAGGGACGAGCTGGCCAGGAAGATCAGCTTTGAGAAGCTGCACGCAGGCTCCACCTCCGAGGTGGCTGCCTCTTCCGTGTTGCCCTCCTCTGAGGATACCCTCAGCAAGCGGGCACGTTTCTCCAAATACGAGGAATACATCCGTAAACTCAAGGCCGGCGAGCAGCTTCCCTGGCCAGCCCATGGCAGCAAGGCTGAGGATCGGGCAGGCAAGGAGGTGGTGGGCCCCTTGCCCAGCCTACGGCTACCCAGCAACACTGCCCACCTGGAGACCAAGGCCACCATCTTGCCACTGCCATCTCACAGCAGTGTCCAGATGCAGAACCTGGTAGCCCGTGCTTCCAAGTACGACTTCTTCATCCACAAGCTGAAGACCGGTGAGAACCTGAGGCCCCAGAATGGAAGCACTTACAAGAAGCCATCCAAGTATGACCTGGAGAACGTGAAGTACCTGCACCTCTTTAAACCTGGGGAAGGTAGCCCTGACATGGGCGGGGCCATTGCCTTCAAGACAGGCAAGGTGGGGCGCCCCTCCAAGTACGACGTTCGGGGCATCCAGAAGCCAGGCCCTACCAAGATTCCGCCTGCCCCCAGCCTGGTTCCTGCACCCCTCACCAATGTGCCCAGTACTCCCAGCGCCCCTGGACCGGGACCCGAGCCACCTGCCTCCCTGTCCTTCAATACTCCCGAGTATCTGAAGTCAACCTTTTCCAAAACAGACTCCATCACCACAGGAACTGTCTCCACTGTCAAGTAAGGAGCCCCCCCATCCCCACCACCACTACAAACCCCAGGGCCGGACTGGAGAAGGAAGCAAACCCCCTTACCTGCAAAGCTCACTGTGTCAGACACAGCCACTTGTGCGATTCAGACTGCCATGCGTGTGCTCACGTGCACATGTACACGTGCGCACACAAGCGTAATTGTGCCTGTGTTCACGTCCAGTGTTCTTGCACCATTCTTAGTGGTGCCCTGTGGCACATCGCCCATGTATCCTCACGTGGTCACACACCTTTGCGCATTCCTCGGTTACTAACCTCTGTTGCCGTGACCTGTTCCCGACGCCTGTTGGCGCAAAGGCTGCGGCTGGTGGAAGGAACTCACTCTGGGGTAGGGATGCGGGCTGGGGTGCAGGTGATGGCCTTGGTTCCTGGGCCATTGAAAAGGCAGGGAGAAGATAGGAAGTTAGGTGAGGTTACCTCCTGTGAACCTAATCCAGGAACGGAGGACTGGCCTGGATGATAAATCAATGGGTCTTATAAGGCCAAACGACACCTCCTCTCTGCTATAGCAGGATGGGGGCCAACAGGTCCTAAAGACTGCGAACCAGACAGATCCAGTTGACACCCTTTGGTATGAGGGTGGGAGTGAGTGCCTATACCCCACTCACGTGTCCAGTACAGCCTTCCTCGCCTGTCTCTCTTCTCTGGTTGCCTAGTGTTTCTCTTCAGCCATCACCCCACTTATTTCTGTTGCATGCTAGAGGCTCCAGGCCCAGGCCTTTACCCAGGCTAACTGTAGGCCTAGCTGGGCCTCCAGCCGTCCCTATTCAGGTAGCACACTCCCGTCAGAGATGGGCTAACTGAGCTCTTCTGGGCTTCTACCACCAAACTTTTTTAGTACCATCCTGAGTGCCTCAGAATGCTACAGGGCCCAGGAGAGAGGAGCCATGGCCCAGGGCAGGGAGCTGCCCATCAGATGCTCCTGGGGCCTGAGGCCACCCCCATCCGCTAATCGGCTGTGCCCTGTGTCTTACCAGGAATGGATTGCCCACAGATAAACCAGCTGTCACCGAAGATGTAAACATTTACCAGAAATATATTGCCAGGTAGGCCCTTGGGGAGGAGCCTGTGGACAGAGGTGGGGGAGGGAGCCAGGGATGTCCAGGGGCTGTGAAACCACCTGTGTATTAGTTTATCCCCAGGGCTAAGAGACTGCTTTCTCCTTTCTCTCTGACTTCCTCCAGAGAGGCTGCTCCTGTGTCTCTCTCAGACACAGATTTTTTGGGGGTAGTGTGGGCAACACAGTCCTTAGGTAACCTATAACTCAAGTATGGCCAAAATATAGGAGAAGGGCTTGGTACCAGGCCTGCCACAGGTGAGTGAGTACGTGGCCCCCTCTGCAGCTGACCTGGTCCTGCCTTCACGTGGCACCTTGGATAGAGAGCGGACCACTGTAGAACTGTTGGGGAAGGGGGGGGAAAGGAAGTCATATTCTCCTTCTGTGGCCCTACTGGGATCCCAGGGGAAACCCTGATGAGGCCAGCCTTGGGATCCATCCTGACGGAGGCAGGATTGGTAGGTGAAGATCCCCAAATCGAGCCTCCTGAGGGACTTGTGTCGGGTCACGCCCCCCCCCCCCCCCGGCATCTGTCTTCTCGTGGTCTTCGGTGTTCTCCCTCACCCTCTGTGTTCTCTGTCTGCTATCACTATTATTAGCGCCTCAGCAGATGGCCCTGTTGGCAGCTTCCATTGAAATACTGATTGCCGGGGGGCTTTTCCCATACAGTGGGGCTTGTCCCCACCCCCATCTCCAAACAGTGTGTCATCCACTGAAGGAAACAGGCCGCCCAAGTGAAGTGCCTCCCCAGGGCTGTCATGGATGGCTTTCCCCAGAGTGGCTGGCCCTGTCTGGCCATCACCAAGGCTATGAGAGCCATGCCCTAGCACACCTAGGCCCAGAGAGGGGCCGTTCAGCGGGCCGGCAGTGCGGGGCTCTTTGCTGTGCACTTGGCTGGAAAGTGAGCTCCCTGCCGCGGGAAGCCAAACAGATGCTGTGCTTTAAAAATTCATAACTCTGGACTGTTTCAAGTGTCAGGAAAAGCCCAGAACGCAGAGAGAGCCTTTAACCCACAGCCCAGGATTGGCCTCGCCAGTAGCCCCTCCCGGGTTGAGCTGCCAGTGTAGTTCAGGTTGGGGGTGGTCAGGCCATTACCTGCTAAAAAGGCCTTTGGGTTGCGTGGGGCTCTAGGTCTCCTGTCTGGTCTGTGTCTTACTCTGACTTGATGCTGTGGCCTGTCCCAGATGCTTCTTTCCTACCCAAGTCCCGACCTCTGCTCCATCTGACACTGCTTTTCAGGCAAGTGCGGCCGCCAGGCAGCTCGGCAGGCCTGTGCTCCCCGACAGGCAGTTGCTTGCTCTGGCTTTCCAGCCTCTGCTCTTTCACCCTTGTATTCCCCGTATTTCCACCCAGGCCCACTAAACCCCAGAAGTACATCTTTGGGGCCCAGGCAGAAATAGTTGTTCAGGCCTGGGGTTCTAGAAGAATCCTTTCAAGGATGGGTCTGACCCCTCCCACTCCCGTCTTTAGGTTCTCAGGAAGTCAGCACTGCGGCCACATCCACTGCGCCTACCAGTACCGTGAGCACTATCACTGCCTGGACCCAGAGTGCAACTACCAGGTATGGGCCATCCTGCACTCACCAGCCAGCATGGACACTTGCTGGAAGTAGGTGGGGGTCAGGGGCCCTCTATAAGCCACCAGACTTTGACATGGATAAACAGAGAGCACAGGCTAGTCCTCTGCATATCCCCAGGCTCCTGCTGAACATGCAACCAATAGGGTCTGCAGCAGCCATTGGCGTCTCAGTGATGCAGAGCCTGGCTCCCTTTCACGGGGCGTCTAGCATGATCCAAGGCTGGGCCCATCAGTCTGCACCTCTTAGCTAACCATCTTTCCAGGACTTTCAAAGGGTATCTCACCGCTCTGTGTTCAAGTCGAACCGCTGAGATCAGATGGTCAGCGCCGCTACCTACCGGCGAGCCTGCTCAGCCTATGGGGTGTACTAGGTAGAATTCGATCTCACCCATCAGAGCCCTGGCCTTCACGGCTGGCCCAGGTCATCTGCTGTGCTCCTGGTAGTTGGGAATCTCCAGAGAGGTCAAGGAAGGAACTGTGGTTTCTGAGTCTTTGGAATCATTCCTACCGAGGGCCAGTGTGCTGGGAACTGGCTGAGCCGTCTGGGCTGTCTTGACCCTAAGCAGGGTTATTTATAGGATGGCCCGAGGGCCTTGGGGCCAGCCCTGGTCCAAGCACTCTTGGCACACAGACTTGGGGCACGGGCTTCTGCCAACTTGGTGTTCTCTTCCGGCAGAGGTTCACAAGCAAGCAGGACGTGATCCGACATTACAACATGCACAAGAAGAGGGACAACTCCCTGCAGCACGGTTTCATGCGGTTCAGCCCACTGGACGATTGCAGCGTCTACTACCACGGCTGCCACCTCAACGGGAAGAGCACCCATTACCACTGCATGCAGGTGCCTGCTGTACCCACAGCCCGGGGCTCTAGAACCTTCCCCTGGCCCTCTACTCCAGGGATGGAGCTGTCCCAGGAGTCAGGGGCCTGATTGGCCAGGACCCTCCTTTTCTCCTGATCCAGGATAGGGGCAGCTGGCATGTAAAGTCCCAGAAGCTCAGATGTCTGGTGGCCAGGGTGGGGCTTTCCCTGTTGCCATACTTGGTGTGGGGGGAAATTCAGCGAGCTGTTTATATAGACCGACATTTTTCGGGCTTTAACACCAAGAGCAGCATTGCAAATGATTCCTGCAGAGGTTTTTGTTTAATTCTTTGTTTTAATGCCACACCGAGTCTGGGCTGTTTCAAGGTGTCAGGCTCAGGAGGGGCAACTTTGGGTTGCAAATAGCAGCCGTGTGCCTCCCCCGTGTTTGTCAGGGATTGTTATGGCCTCCCTGAAACAGCCTGGTGTATGGAGAGGGGGGGACGCGCGCTCTGGGCCTGAGATGGTGCAGACACTGGTACAGCCCAGCCTTTGAGGGTGCTTAGGGCCACTGCTTTTTACTCAATATGGCAACGTTGCCTGCCTGGCCCATCTGTAGTGGGTGGGAGGGCCCCATGCCCAGTGGCCATCCACTAAGGAAGTCCTGGAGCTAAAGGTGACCTTTAGGGTCCAGCCCTCGTCCAATCCTAAGGCTTTAGAGATAGAGTCACCAACTAGAACCCCCCCTAAGCCTAGCTTCGCTAGATGGTGGCTCCTTCAGTTGAGCCAACGGTATATGAGATCCAGAGACCGATACTCTGCAGACGATCACAGTCACTCCCTGGGAAGGCTGGAGGGTCACTGGAGGGTTTCTTTGCTTCAGAGCCTGGGTTAACCTGGGGAGTTTGAGGTTCGGAGGTGCCAACAGAACCCCTGAACCAGAACCCCACGGCCCTGGCTCCAACCACAGCACTGGGCTCAGCTGGCCTAGGAGGGCCAGACTTGCACCCCTTAACCACCATTCCGGCCTGTGCAGGTGGGATGTAACAAGGTGTACACAAGTACCTCAGATGTGATGACCCATGAGAACTTCCACAAGAAGAACACCCAGCTCATCAACGACGGCTTCCAGCGCTTCCGAGCCACCGAGGACTGCGGCACCGCCGACTGTCAGTTCTATGGACAGAAGACCACACACTTCCACTGCAGGTGAGTGACTGCCCACTGAAGGCCTCAAGAGGGACCAGCAGGGAACCAGGCCACGGATCACCAGGGCCCTGCTCCTGCTGGGCGTCAGGGCTTGCTTAATGGCCCCGCCTTCAGTCTTCCCCCCCACCCCCCCGAGCATGGAACAGTCAAGAGCAGGGCCTCCCTTGGGTCCCACGAGACCCTGTGTCAGTCTCCTCATGTCCCCTGCAGGCGTCCTGGCTGCACGTTTACCTTCAAGAACAAGTGTGACATCGAGAAGCACAAGAGCTACCACATCAAGGATGACGCATACGCCAAGGACGGCTTCAAGAAGTTCTACAAGTACGAGGAGTGTAAATACGAGGGTTGTGTGTACAGCAAGGCCACCAACCACTTCCACTGCATCCGCGCCGGCTGCGGCTTCACCTTCACCTCCACCAGCCAGATGACCTCACACAAACGCAAGCACGAGCGCCGGCACATCCGATCCTCGGGGGCCCTGGGGCTGCCGGCCTCCTTGCTGGGCACCAAGGACACGGAACACGAGGAGTCCAGCAACGATGACCTTGTGGACTTCTCTGCCCTGAGCAGCAAGAACTCCAGTCTCAGCGCCTCCCCCAGCAGCCAGCAATCCTCTGCATCCCTGGCCGCTGCGGCTGCTGCCACCACTGCCGAGGCTGTCCCCAGTGCCACCAAGCCTCCCAATAGCAAGATGCCAGGCCTGCTGCCCCAGGGCCTGTCTGGTTCCATTCCCCTCGCACTGGCTCTCTCTAACTCAGGCCTGCCCACCGCCACCCCCTATTTCCCTCTCCTTACTAGCCGCGGGAGCGCCTCGTTGCCTGTGGGATCTCCAGGTCTCCTGGGCTCCATGTCCTCTGGGGCCACGACCTCAACAACCCCTGACGTGCCAGCTCTGATGGCTTCTGGAGCTGGAGACTCAGCCCCCACAGCTGCCACCTCTCTCTCGGTGCCCCCTGCCTCCATCATGGAGAGGATCTCGGCAAGTAAAGGCCTCATCTCACCCATGATGGCCAGACTGGCTGCGGCCGCCCTCAAGCCCTCTGCCACCTTTGACCCAGGTGAGCAGGCTGGGCCCTGCCCAGTAAGCAAGCACATTCGGAAACTGGCAACTCCCAGTACTCAGACTGAAAAACGCGGGGCAGGCTGGGAAGAGTGTCTGCCTGGCCCACACACCTGCACCCCACACTTAGCAGCTCCTCTCCGATTGGTCTCTGTCTCCATCTTGTTGATGTGCCCTTGGGGGTGGGAGGGTCCCTCATTTTGCCATGCGTCCAGGGACTCCCTGCTTCTCTATATGTGGAGCTGGTCAGTAGTCCCTGTCTCTGAGCACCTGGGTGGCCTAGCGGCACCAGGCCTCACTGGCTCTGTCACCAGTGAGTCCCTGAGCAGTCTTCTGTCCAGCCAGCTCTTCTCTAGCCGACACAGAGCGAAATGTGAGCTCTGGGAATGGGCATTTGCATCCCACACCTGGATAGCACAGCTCTCGGGCTTGCTCCCTCGCCCCTTTCTCTCTCTCCCTCGTCCCCTTTCTCTCTCTCTCCCTCGTCCCCTTTCTCTCTCTCCCTTGTCCCCTTCTCTCTCTCCCTTGTCCCCTTCTC
>NW_021620991.1:6696020-6722008 GCF_004785775.1 Grammomys surdaster | reverse complement strand
CCCTTCTCTCTCTCCCTTGTCCCCTTCTCTCTCTCCCTTGTCCCCTTTCTCTCCCTTGTCCCCTTTCTCTCTCTCTCTCTCTCTCTTGTCCCCTTTCTCTCTTTCTCTCTTGTCCCCTTTCTTTCTCTCCTTCCCTTTTCTTTGGGAGTTTTCTCTCCCCTCTTTCCTGTTTTTCCCTGCCCCTTTTCCTCGGAGGACAGCCAGTGCTATTTGGATTCCTGGAAAGAGTTCAGCTCACTCCCAGGATATGGCTTCTGTCATTCCTTCAGAACCCACTGGTACTTGCCCAGAGTAGCTTGCCAGAGCTGGATGCTGAGGACAGATTCAGAAGCCCCACCCTGTAGACCGGGTGGGACAGAGAGACCTGTTCCTTCCCGTATCCTCAGCAGCCTGGCTGCCCAGCCTTCATGTTCTGCTCCCATCCAAAACCATCTCAGAACCAGCCAAGACCAAGGGTCTCTGCCACCTATGTGGGGCCTCTTAGGGATGCTTAGTCTGGGAAGGGAGCAGGGCTTCTTCTCTGGAGCCTAGGCTAGGTGACTGCAGGTCACTGTAGTGTGGACTCCTCATGAGAGGGTCGTGGCCCTGTTTGGAACCCCCGTCTTCCACTTCAAGTGTGGGAGGGATCTTACTGTAGCTACACTTCTCCAGCTGGGGGCCACAGAAGTCTCTGCTACTAGACTGTCAAGTTACTTTTTTACCCTAGAAACACCTCTCCCCCTCATCCCCCTCAAAAAGAAAGGTCAGATAAAGGGGAGGGAGCTGTTTCCCTTCATCTTTAATAAAATGTCACTTGTGTCTGGAGCAGCTCTCTGTAAGCTGTAATGCCTTGGGGCAAATTAATATTTCAGTCACTTGGGGATTATGGGGAGCAGGGCTCACTGGACGCCATCCTGTCAGCAACTTCCTTTGGCCCTGCCCCGTCAGCCTCCTGTGGCCTCTTCCCACCAAGCTCCCCCTCATCCCCAGTCAGGCATCCAGGGCGGGCCTGCAGTCTCTGGCCCGGACAGCTTGACAGACGGATGAGGTTGGATAGGTTGAACCACCCTGATTGGCCCGTCAGCCTTGATAGCCCTGACACAGCAGTTGCCCTCCTCAGGCATGCTCAGTGCAGACAGGGCCGTCGCCTCGGCAACAGTGGGCAGGGACTGCGGAGGGGCCGCTCCCAGTCCAGATCTGCCACTTTCCCTCAGCATTAACAGAGTCTTTAATAAAAGCTTAAGCGGCAGCCCCACAAATCGACTGTGACAGTTGGTGGTGGAAATGAAGGGCCGCTGTCCCCGCCCAGGCCCCCCTCCCCGGCCACCCCGCTCTCCTCCTCCAAGAGGCCCTAAGCCAGGACAACTTTGACATAATTTTGCAATAATTATCACTTGAAGAATTGCCACACAGGGGTACACGTCGCAAGTGATCTCGTCAGCGGGAAGGACCGCTGACCGGCAGCAGCCAGTCTTCCAGGGCACCCCCCCCCCCCGACTATTCAGCCCACTGCCCTTCCTTTGGGTGTTTAGGAGCAGGGGGTACTAGACTTTGTGCCTGTGTGAAACCTGAGGAAACCTGAGCCGCTCTGATCCCATCTTCCCTCCCATCCCCTGCAGGAAGTGGGCAGCAGCCCACCCCCACTAAGTTCCCTCAGGCCCAGGTGAAGCAGGAGCCTGACAGTGCTGGCACCCCAGGTCCTCAGGAGGCTTCCCAAGACCGCAGCCTAGACCTGACAGTGAAGGAGCCCAGGTGAGGCAAGGCCAGAGAAGCTGCTGCACAAGCTGGCCTGGGCCCCCAGAGGTGGTCTGGGCCTCTTCTTCTCAGCCAGCCCTGGGGACCGAGCCGAGTTCACCTCCTGTCCTGGCTCACTCTGCCACAGAGCAGTCACAGCAGAGAATAGAAATCTCCGAGCCCTGGGCTGGCTGACTGGGAGGGAAGGGCCTCTGGGCCTGGCCTCATGGATGTCTGAGTTGAAGCCCCTTGGTTTGTGTTCTAGTAATGAATCAAATGGCCACGCAGTACCGGCAAATTCATCTCTTTTATCCTCGCTTATGAATAAGGTAAGAACCATCCATCACACGCCTCCCATTCCCCCACCCAGAGAAATTAAAGCTGTGCTGGGGGGTTGGGGGGATGTGTTTGTTTTTTAATGTTTTCCCTCTAATAAGATGAGTTTGTACCATTTAAATTTTGAGGCCATTTTTCATCGAATATAATTTCAGA
The DNA here is from genome assembly GCF_004785775.1 of Grammomys surdaster. Taxonomy (NCBI): domain Eukaryota; kingdom Metazoa; phylum Chordata; class Mammalia; order Rodentia; family Muridae; genus Grammomys; species Grammomys surdaster. Next base: position 6,719,803 of record NW_021620991.1, on the reverse strand, counting down.
GCCACTGCTTACAAATTAATTTAATGAACTGGCTGAAGAAATATATTTCAGCCTCTGACACCCTTTTTTTCCCCTTCGGATAGAGGGCTCCAAAAGCTTTTCCAGAACCTTCTAACTTCTCTGGCCCTCGGTTATTAATGTTATTTATTTATTTTATATATTTTTTGTTTGTTTAAGAAGGGGGTGGGGGAGGGGAGGACCAAAGTGGGAGCAAAGCATCAATTTCCACTTTTCGGCTTGAGTAATGGTCTCGGACGCCTTCCGGAGAGGTCGCTCCAGAACATTTATTTTAAATAATGCAGGGTCTTTGTAAATTATACATCATCTCAAATATATTTTCCCCTTCACATGATAAATTTGACTGCAGCAAGATTAATTTGGTTACTGTACACAAGTGACTGGGTTGAAGAAGGAGCTGGGTCTAGGCTGGACCTCGTGCGGTGGGTAGGTGGGTTCCAGCTGGGTACCATCCGTGCAGCAGCCCCAGCTGCTGAGGCCCTGCCCTGCTGCCTGTCCCTTCGTGGTTGCTCTCTTGCTGCCCTTTGCCCTCCTCTGGTCACTGTCCCCTGTTCCCTCACGATCCATGTTAGCAGCAGTGAACCTGACTGCTCTTAACCTGTGAAAATGTCTTATCCTACTTTGCGTGGGTTTTAACCTCAAGAAATTCACAGGGGTTACACACACACACACACACAGACACACACACACACACGCCATCATCCCTCCTCCTGAATCCGTTTCTTTTGAATACCTTCTGGTAGGAGAATAACCAGGGAGAGGCAAAGTGTCGGGAAAGCTGGGCTGCAGTTTCGCCCGGAGGAGAGGCCTCAGTTTGAATGATGATCCAGCTGCAGGCTAGTCCTCTACCTGAGGCCCTGCCTCCAGGGGACCAGAACCACAGATGGGCCTCCTCTCTAGCCAAGGCCATAGGGCTGTGTGTGTGTGTCTGTTCTATGCTCACAGCACGGCAGGGCTCAGAGGCATTCATTGTCCGTCCTGAGATTCCCCAGATCCAAGCTCCCCTCTGTCCTTTCAGATGACTCAGTGCAACCCCAGCCTTGGAAACTTGCTGAACATCAAGACAGAAGTGGAGGGGAGCCCCGCTGGGGAGTCCTCGCCTTTCTTGGGCAAGGCTGTGAAGGCGCTGGTTCAAGAGAAGCTGTCAGAGCCCTGGAAGGTGTATCTCCGCAGGTGAGGGCTCTACAGAGAATGGGGGGTGGGGGAGGGGGACACAGGGGACTCAGGGTCTTGCTCTCACCCACCTTGGTGGTCAAGGCCCCACCTCTGACTGAGATTTCCCTAATTGCTGAGCTCTTTCTGACCAGGTTTGGTACCAAGGACTTCTGTGACGCCCAGTGTGACTTCCTCCACAAGGTGCATTTCCACTGTGTAGTGGAGGAGTGCGGTGCGCTTTTCAGTACCTTGGATGGAGCCATCAAACATGCAAAGTGAGTGAGGGTCTTGGGGGAGGAAAGGGGGAGGAGAGTGTGTTCCTTAAAACAGCCCTATCCGTGCTATGCCCTGGACCTGATGGGGGATGAAGGTAGCACAGGCCTCCAGCCACCCTTCAAACAATACTCCAGAGCAGTTGTGGCCAGGCCACAGGCCTGAGTTCATAGGTGCCACCCCAGAAAGGGGACAGGCTTCCCTTACTCCTACGCACCGGGCCCTGGAGCACCAGGTGGGCTAGCTATCCTGCAGAGGCCCCGAAGAGTGTTTAGAAAGGCTACAGCCCAGCTGGAAAGACTTGGTTTGGAACCAGGGCAAGGGACCCTGGACGCAGGCCTTTCTAGCAACATGTGACACCTCTGTATTTCCTTTCACCTAGTCAATTGCAGTGTCTTTATGATTTCCACAGAGCTGAAAAGCAGTGCTGGCTAGCACTGCCTGTGCCAGCACTCAGAACTTCTCTAGGTCCATGTCAGGCTTCCTCCCCCAGCTGCTGTACCAGAGCCTACCAAACACTGTGCCCTCCTCCCTGTGAGTCTCAGAGCACCCTCTTGAAGGGAGGGGCCTGAGGAGGCTCTCTCACATGCAGCCCAGGTGGAGGGAGAAGCTTAGGACACAAGTCATCTGTAGATGATGGAGTTGAGTCTAGCCCAGATTCAGATCCATGGTGGGACCAATGGTTGGTTCTCAAGTCCTTCTGCTCAGGTAGGGTCATGGGAGGCCTCCAGAGTCCATGCTGGGAATTCGGAAGCAACACTCGGCCCTGTTGTAATAGGGTCACACTCAGGGCCAAGCAGGCATAGACAAGGAAGGGCTGACCTGGCAGTGGGTCTTACTGATTGATGTCCTGAGACACCCTCTTCTGCCTTCCATAGCTTCCACTTCCGGACGGAGGGAGGAACAGCAAAGGGAACCACAGAGGCTCCCTTCCCAGCCTCTGCTGCCGAGACCAAACCTCCCTTGGCACCCTCGTCCCCGCCAGCACCTCCTTGCACCATGGTCCCTGGATCTTCTCTGGAGGGGCCTGCTCCCAGTCCAGTCTCTGTGCCCTCCACCCCCACCCTGCTCGCCTGGAAGCAGCTGGCTTCCACCATACCCCAGATGCCTCAGATTCCCTCGTCAGTGCCTCACCTGCCCACCTCGCCCCTGGCGACGACGTCTCTAGAGAACGCCAAGCCTCAGGTCAAACCCGGGTTCCTCCAGTTCCAGGACAAGTGAGTCCCTCCATGAGCTGGCACCTGTCCCTGTGTCTTGGGAGTGGGTGTTGCCAGGGCAGCCAGGAGGCCCTGCTCCTCACCCCTCAGAGTTACACTGGCTGTCCTCAGCCTCTGGGACTTAGCTTTCCAGCTGTACACTTGTACTGAGCAGCCAGTAAGTGAGGGGATAACAGCGCAGGTGACCTTATCCTCAGTGATCCATTGTGATCCTGCCAGGACTGGCTGGGGTGAGTTAGGTATGGGGCTTCCTCAGGAAACTTCCTACAAAAAAGCTATGTTCCCCTGGGGCTGCCTTGCTGACCAACTCTGTGGTGCGTATCCAGGCTGAGTCAAATAGACATGGAAGGCACGGGTAGGCGCAGGGCCTAGGCCCCTCAAGGTCCACACAGTGGTCAGGGGTGGAAGGAACCTTCTTCACTTAATGGTGGTGGCTTCTTGCGGCGAGAACGGTGACTTTGTATCATAAAGTGTGTGGCTTCCTGTTCTCAATAAAAAGTAATAAATTGGATTATTTATACCACCTGAGTAACAGCTGTCCTCCCTCTCTGAGAACCTGGGGCTGGGCCCATGGCATGGAAGGGTACAGGGCTCTTATGTCTCTCCCGTTTCCCCCGCACTCTCTCCCTTCCCTGATGTGGTAGCCTCCTTAGCTTCCTGGCCAGAGCTCCCAGCACGGGTCCATTCTCTGGAGACTACATGTCTCCATAGCCTGGGGGCTCCCAGTCATGGCTGCAGCTCCCTGGCATTCAACCCTCAGAGACACTAGCGGGTGTTCCAGTCCTTCCCCATTTATTATCACCCCCTTCTCCCCCCCCCCCCCCCCCCCCCCGCCACCCCGTCACTCCCCAGGCCCCTAGGTTCTCTGGGCAGGTGAGCACCGTAGGCCTCAGTTGACTCTGGGATGTCCCAGCAGCTGTGAGCCCTAGCCAGAATTGACACCAGGCACGTTACCACTTGCTCACACCCCACCGTAGTGGCACTTCCTGGCAGGGCTGCCCACCCATCTGCAGTCTGTCAGTCAGCCACATCCACGCAGTCCATGTCTTGCCAGCCAAGCCCTTGCTGGCACCCAGCCAGGAATGGCAGCACTATCCATTATTTTTATGCTTGAGAAGTTATTGCAGTCCTCTTATCTCTAATCCTGAGGTGTGGCCTTGGAAACTACATGTCCCAGCATGCACTGCTCTGAGCACCCTGACTATGGCAATCCCCATCTACCAGGCAAGAGTTTCCCAAAAGGAGACAGGGATGCATGCTGGGATCTGTAGTCTCTATCTGAATGTTCCCGTTGAGCAGGAGGTTGACCCGCTGCGTTCCCCTTGATTACACTCCTGGTGACTGAGAAGGGAACCCTAACACAAACCAAGAGAGGACATCAGTGGTAGGGCTTGGGATGCCAATGACCTTCTGGGCTGTGGTTTCCTTCTAGCGATCCATGCCTGGCGACCGACTGCAAATATGCCAGCAAGTTCCACTTCCACTGTCTCTTCGGTAACTGCAAGTACGTCTGCAAGACCTCGGGCAAGGCCGAGTCCCACTGCCTGGACCACATCAACCCCAGCAACAGCCTGGTGAACGTGCGAGACCAGTTTGCTTACTACTCTCTGCAGTGTCTGTGTCCCAACCAGGTCAGTGAGGCGGGGCGGGGGAGGCCCAAGGCCCAGGGCAAGCTTCTCCTGGCAGAGACTCCACTTTTCACACCATTTTTAAGTTGGCCTGCCCTAGACATTGGAAAGGACACTCACTGTCTGTCCCCGGAGCCCCTAGAGGCCCCTGGGCAGGGGTCCAGACTGATGTTCAGTTGGTGAGGGCTGTCATTTCAGGCCTAACTCCCAGTGGTGACTAAATGCTATCTCTGCCACTGTGTGTTTGACATCATTCGTGCCCATCCTGGAAATAGCCACGCCCCCTTTCCCTAGAGGCCTAGACTTTTAAAATAGGCTCATAGGATAAAGAAATAGAACAGTCCATGCCTGGCAGAAAGGACAGATCAGGTTCTCTTTAAAGGCCTAGTCTCCAAGATTGGTAGGCTGCCTGAGTAGTCACAGGTAAGGTCTAAGTGTGCAAAAAAGACTTTTACGATAGATTAGTGATGTCTGCCTAGGTTCGGCGTGCTGGGGTAGATTTTTGATGTCTGCCCAGGTCTGGTCATACAGGGCCGAACTTGAAAACAGATTAGTGATGCCTGTTCTGGGTGTGGCATTAGCAAAGAGGTGCGAGATGTTTTAATGAAGTGATGAAGCAGACAGACTGCTTCACTCCTAACTCTGAGCATGGAAGAACACAGGCTCAGAGAACCTTCCATGGCCCAGACACTAGCGGGAGCTCTCAGATTTTCCTGCCCATCCTGACGCACATACGCCTTCCTCCCCGCAGCACTGCGAGTTCCGGATGCGGGGGCACTACCACTGCCTCCGGACGGGCTGCTACTTTGTCACCAACATCACCACCAAACTTCCATGGCATATAAAGAAGCATGAAAAGGCTGAGCGACGGGCAGCCAACGGGTTCAAATACTTCACCAAGCGCGAGGAGTGCGGAAGGCTAGGTACTGAGGCCAAGGATGGGCAGGGACTTCCAGTAGGGTTGAAGTGCAGCTCTGATCCCTGGGGGTCCTGATGGCCTGGGCCACCTCTCCAGGAATTCACTCTTGCTGTCACCACCCCAGCCCCTTGATCTGTGAAAGATATCACAGATGTCATATGCCAAGTGTCGTCCGACAAGTTGTAAAAGCATCAGAGTCCAGACATCCCAGAAAGACAGTGAGGGCAGCTCCAAGCATCATCCGCACCCCAAGACAACACCCTGGGACCACACCCCGGCACCCCTGCCTCTCACTCTTGCTTCCTTGAGTGGACACATAAGACTTGGACGTCCTCTGAGGACGCTCTTTAGTTTTGAGGGTTTTGTCCAGAGCAAGCTGTTTGTTCATCTCAGTTATTTATTTACTCTGAAAGGCGTTTAGCATATGCTTACAATGAAGCTCAGTACTGGAAACCTGTAGTCAAGTACATTATAGACCCTGCTGAAGTACGTGGTGAACGGGATACACAGAGGTTTGGGTGCTTCGGAGCTTGGTAGCAGGTGTCTTCCGATGCCTCCCTGACCTTCCTGCTCTGGCCCAAGGCACTGGGGCCTGTAGGGAAGAGCCTCAGGCCCACATCCCAGAGGCCACAGCCAACCCATTAGCCTCAGGACAGGACAAGTTCCTATAGACCCGAAGATGCGCGGCAGGACTTTCCTAGGGGTAGACCAGAAGCTGGAAGACAGCGAGTGACAGGTAGACCGATGAGGTGTTTGCCGGCCAGGCCTCTCCTGGCCCAGTAGTAGTTGTGGCAGGGGCTTGAGGAGCCCCTGGAGGCTAATGCCAGCTGCATTCCGAGGCCTCCGTAGGCGCGGGGCGAGACAGTCCAATTTAACTGCCAGAAGAGAAAGAAAACAAACCTTTCCTTCAAGTGTTAGTTCAGAAGGGATCCCTGATCCGAGGAGGGCTGGTAACCACAGCAACAGGTGCCCACACCTGGTGGCCTCTGCTGTACCAGGCTCGGCTTACAGCTGTCCAGGGATTCTGGAGTGGTTCTTGTTTACTCAACTTTTGGTGGTTTTGGTAGTAGTTGGGGCCAAACAAAGCTAGGAGATGACATGAGACACCTGGCCAGCCTGGTACCATGGCAACGGACAGGCCCTCGCCTGCCCTTAGCTGAAGCCTTTTAGGTCCTGCCTGCTGTTTGTTCTCAGCCTAGAGCAAAGCAGAAGCAGGCGGGGCGGAGGCAGGGTGGAGGCCAGCTGACCAGCAATCTAAATAAGGTGGCTTGCTGAGAGGTTCTTTCCTAAAGGTCCCTTGTCGCAGAGTTGTGGCTTCTCAGTGAAGAGTGTATAGAACTAGGCCCCTCTACAAGCCAGAGGGGAGGCCAGGGATGAGACAGCCAGGCAGATTTAGGCTTCCAGGAGTGAGCTGGTTACTGGTGTTCCCCCCAGATGCCACCGGCCTATGAAGCACGCCACCTCTGCCCAGCACACTACCTGGGGAGGCTCACGGCTGCTATATGTTCTCATCCATCCACAGGCTGCAAGTACAACCGAGTGAATAGCCACTTCCACTGCATCCGGGAAGGTTGCCAGTTCTCCTTTCTCCTCAAGCACCAGATGACCTCGCACGCCCGGAAGCACATGCGGAGGATGCTGGGGAAGAACTTCGACCGAGTGCCCCCTTCCCAGGTGAGACCCTCCCGGCACGGCTCACCTGTCCTTCCTCTTAGTGCCGTGCTACCCATAATGCCCAAGGAACCCGTGGGCTACTACCTTAGAGCCCTTCTCCTTTCTTCCAGGGTCCCCCGAGCCTAATGGATGCTGAGACGGACGAGGGCATGGACTATACAGGCTGTAGTCCTGGCGCAGCTTCTTCGGAGTCTTCCACGATGGACCGCAGCTGCTCCAGCACTCCTGTAGGCAATGAGAGCACAGCAGCCGGTGAGTGTCCCAGGCCTAGCCTTGTCGTTCTTGGGACACAGGTCGATCGATAGTTAAGCAGCCTCCAAGGAGGCCAAGTTGGAATGCAGCAGACAAGCTTTGTACAACATTGGGCGTTGTATTGAGGCCTCTCCGGTCATTCTGCCCAGGCTCCCTGCTGCCTTCACTCCCTCTGGGTCACTTCGGTGTCCCCAGAGAGAGACCAGGGCTTGTCCCATTAGCCCCAGAGAAAGCAGCATGGCCCCTGTGCCAACCCTCCTCCTGGTCTCAGTCCCAGCCTCCATCCAGGACCCAGGGCCCCCCTGAGAGGCCCTGTCCTCCGCAAGGCCCTCCCTGGACACCTGGTGCCCACCATGAGCTCTGCCCACACTGCACCAGCAGCCTCTCTCCTCCTTCCTTGCCGCTCCTCTCTGCTCATCTGTCCACATATTTCCATACCGCACCTTGCCATCGGTTTCTCATTTGGGTTTTTTGTTTTTGTTTGTTCGTTTGTTTTGTTTTTTTCTCTGCTTTTCTCCATCCTCTCCAGGCTGCCCGGTTCCTCCTCCTCCTCCTCTTCCTCCTCCTGCTGCGGCTGGTGACGAGGCTGCTCGAGGGGCTGCACCGCCCACCCTGATTCCATCTTTCCCACCGGCTGTGCTCCGGCCTCCCCTCCCTCCCCTCCCATGCCTCTTCTCTCCGTCCTGTCTGTCATACTCTCTGCTCAGTGCCACTCTGGGAGTCAGCCGGGGCCTGGCCCAGCCCATCAGCAGCCCGCCCAGCTTCCCGCCAATCACTGCCACTCCAACTCCAGTAAAAAGTGACGCCCCCCTAGTTCAGGATGCTGCAGGTAACTCAAACATGCCTTCTTGCCAGTGTCTGACACCCCAACAGAGCCTCAAGGCTATGATCCAGGACTGGATCTTTTCCCGTGGCCAGCAGAGCCAAGGGCAGGGCTACCCCACACCCCTAACAGCCAAATACCTCAGAGAACAGATTACTGCCAGGTGACTCGTGAGGTCCTTGTCCTCCTTGGCACTGTGAGGACAGAGCCCGTGCTATTCTCAGTTCGCTTCGGAGCTGCCCAGGTTTGGAAGGTTCTGATACTGGTTTGAGCCTCCTTCCTCTTCCAAAGCTAGATGGGGACAAGAAACCTACGGTGCCTCCAGGCTCACCCAGCACTCAGTGGCAGATAGATAACCCTCGCTGTCCCAGCCCCATGTCCAGTGGCCTTGTGGGAATGGTGTGCTTGCCCTTTTCCTGGGGTAGACATCACCCCAGGTCTCTATCCATCCATTCCTGTTTCACCTTCTGACTGAGCCTAGGTGATGTTCCGATCCCCAGAGCTGCTGGCCCCGAGCAGGGCAAACTGAACCCAGTCCACTGAAAGCTCTCTTGCCAGCATAATCAGGCAGAACCCCGCGACTTCAAGCTGCAGTGCTCTGTCCCCCACCGATTTCCAGACCCTTGCCCCCTGCCTGGATGCCCCTATGCTGTCCTAGCCCTTGATTTCTCTTCAGCTGCCAAGAGTAGATGATTGAGCCCTCCTCCCCCCAATATACTATTGCAGAAGTTTGAAGGCAGAATGGTAGGTAGCCAGGCATCATCCTGGGGCGGCTCGGGGAGGAAGATGCTTCCATCTACTCTGGGCAGGGCCTAGCCTGGGGTCTTTTGGTCCTAGGGAATTTGTGACTGAATGCTAGAGCTGTATACTTCATCCCCGGTGTCAGTGCAGCTAGCAGGACACCACCACAGGTGTCCTCAGGTGCTTCCCAGGAAGGCATAGAGAAGACTGTGGCCAGTCTTTCTGGTCCCTGAGAACCAGGGTGGGACCAGGGTGGCTGTCAGAGTGCCTGGATCTTGGCTGGGCTCCTGGGTTCAGGCCTTAGGAAAGGCTCCAATAGAGAGGGCAGCAGAGCCTTCTGGGTATTTCTACGGGGTCCCTCAGCCCAGGCAGAGAACTCCAATACCTTAAAGAAACTTCTGGGATCAAGAAGATGCTGCCAGGGGCAAGGAGTTAGAGCCCCACGTGGCCCTGGAGCATCCTTGCTTCCAGGAGGCAACCCCCCCCTGCACAGACAAGCAGGCAGCCGGAGACTGGTGAGCGGGCAGGAAGGGAGCTGGCCTGTCCCTCATTAGAGGCAGGCGTGTGATGGCGTCCTGGCCAGGGTCCAACTTGGGTAATTACACTCCACCGACCTAGATTCCCAGCTTCCCCTTCAGTTTCAATTATCGCTGGGATGTGTCCTCACTTCCCACCCAAACTGGCCAGGAAGCAGTCGCCACATCCCGGCAGAGCTAACACCCGGGATGCCTGTGTGGTCATCCCGTAGACCCAGAAGACAGGGGAAGCCTGGGACTCCCTGCTGTTCCCAAGGGGACCATGGGAGAGGCTCCTAGCCAGGGGGAAGCCAGGGTGTTGTTTCTAAGCCGTGTCTGCTGGCCACCATGCCAGGATCAGGGGCCCTGTGTGGGTGTGACCCTGGGAAGGGTGCCCACGTGGATACTGCTGCCAAAAGGGCACCCCTTCCACGCTGACCTCTCTCTGCTACTCTCTAGGGAACACCATCTCCATGCCGACAGCCTCGGGGGCCAAAAAGCGCTTTTGGATCATCGAGGACATGTCTCCCTTTGGCAAGCGAAGGAAGACAGCCTCGTCTCGGAAGATGCTGGACGAGGGCATGATGCTCGAGGGTTTCCGGCGCTTTGACCTCTACGAGGACTGCAAGGATACAGCCTGCCAGTTCTCACTCAAGGTCACCCACTACCACTGCACGCGGGAGAACTGCGGCTACAAGTTCTGCGGACGCACGCACATGTACAAGCACGCACAGCACCACGACCGCGTGGACAACCTGGTGCTGGACGACTTCAAACGCTTCAAGGCCTCGCTCAGCTGCCACTTTGCTGACTGCCCGTTCTCGGGCACCAGCACGCACTTCCACTGCCTGCGCTGCCGCTTCCGCTGCACGGACAGCACCAAGGTCACCGCGCACCGCAAGCACCACGGCAAGCAGGACGTGATCAGCGCCGCTGGCTTCTGCCAGTTCAGCTCGAGCGCCGACTGCGCCGTGCCCGACTGCAAGTACAAGCTCAAGTGCTCGCACTTCCACTGCACCTACCCGGGCTGCCGCCACACAGTGGTGGGCATGTCGCAGATGGACTCGCACAAGCGCAAGCACGAGAAGCAGGAGCGAGGGGAGCCTCCCGCAGCCTCTCCGGGGGCGCCCGTCAACCTGGACGGCTCGCTCACGCTGGCCGCCGAGCAGGGCTCGCTGCTCTTCCTGCAGTCAGCGGCCGCGGGCCTAGGTCTGCTCGGGGACACCGGGGACCCCGGCCCACCTGCCACCGCCCCCGGGACTCGGGACGGCCCTGCTGCGCCCGCCCCCGCCCCCGCCGCCGCTGCCACCACCACCACCGCCACCACAGCCACCACAGCCACCGCTGGGGAGTCCTCCCAAGAGGACGATGAGGAGGAGCTGGAGCTGCCGGAGGAGGAGGCCGAGGACGACGACGAGGATGACGATGAAGAGGACGACGACGAGGAGGATGATGATGATGATGACGACGACGAGGACCTGCGCACCGACTCCGAGGAGTCGCTGCCCGAGGCTGCGGGCGAGGCTGGCGCGCGGACCCCGCTGGCGGCCCTGGGTGGCCCCGGCCCCGCGCCCACCGCCGCGTCCCCCTAGCCGCCGCGCCACCCCAGCCCCTCTAGAACTGCTCTGTATGTGAACCCCTGTGTACAGACCCCGCTGGGCCGCCCCAGGGAGTGAGGCGCCCTGGCCCCACCGGTGCTTCCGGACCCCGAGTCCGTCTCAGGGCAGAGGCGGGGACCCCTCTGGTGCTCCGGGCCGCCCGCGCCCTCCCCGCCCGCCCGAGCGGGTGTTCAGGGAATAGCAGGTGCTGTGTCGGGGTGGCAGCGCTGACCTGCGCTCCTCTCGGTACCCACACGCGAGGTCCTTGTCTGCTCAGGGGCTCCCCGCGGGGGTCACCGGGTCGTGGGGACGGCAGGCTCCTGTAGCATCTGGTTGCCCCCCCCCCGCCCCAATGCAGCTAAGACCTCCCCCTGACTCGGGGGAGGGCCGGCCGAAGACGGTCAGCATCAGCACGGGTGACACTACAGGGGCATGGAGGGAATCTCATGGAATCAGCAGCAAGCCGGCATCCCCGCCCCCAAGCTATGGTCCGAGTCTGGTGACACTCAGGCCCCAGCCCACTCTCCAGCGAGTTGAGGCTGTGGCCCAAAGCTGGCACAGCTGGTGGGGTCCTGGAGGCGAGGGTCTCAGCTACTCTGGTGCAAACAGGAAGGATGCGACTGGTTTTGGCTTTAGTAATCAAAATGGAAGAAAAACAAAACAAGAAAGTTGTACAGTATTTTTCCTGTAAAGGTTATTATTCTACATAGAACAAAAAGAGAAGGGGGGGGAATGGAAAAAAAAAAGGTGAGTGCGGGGGAGCCTCCCCTCTCTCGCCTCCAGACCAGCCCTGGGATTGGGGACCCGAGTGCAATTGCTCCTGTGGAATTGTTTTGCATTTATTTTAGAGGCCTCAGTTTGAGGCTTTGTCCTCAACACTAGCACTGATGGGGGCTGCGTGATTCCCACTTTTAACTTGAATTTTGTAGAGACAAGGAAAAAAAAAAAGACTATTCTCTTGATACAAGTTTGTAGCTAATTTAACAGTTGAGGGTTTTTCTGTTGGTTATGCGTGTGGCTTTATAGGGCTTTTTTTTTCTCTCTCTCTCTCTCGTTCCAGTTATGTTTTATTATTTTATTCAGGATGCTTTTGTGCAGGTGCAGCCCACCCAGATATGGTTCCTTTTCCAAATGCCCCTTTCCTGGAGGCAATGAGTCCGCTTAGATTCTGCACAGGGCTCACCTGTAGGCACTTACTTGGCCAGAGGCTGCTCCAGACTCTGGTAGGGGCAGGCTGCCTGAGGCAGGGCTTGTGGGATAAACCTGTGGACTCCAGGTTCTGGCTAGAGCCAGGCTGGAAGAAAACAGGCCAATCCGGCAAGTAATGGAATCCGGAATCGTAGGAGTTGCCATCAGGAAGCCCCTCCCACAGGTCTTCAAAGGAGGTCTGCCCAAATGGGGCAGTGGTTTTCTTTATCTGTCTCTGAGTATGTGTGTGTGTGTGTATGTGTGAGTGTGTGTGTGTGTGTCCCCTCTTGGCTGCCCACAGCCAGAAAGCCAGGACCATCTGAACTGGAGAGGGAGCAGGGAGGGTACAGCGGAGAGACGAGAGTACCCAACAGGAAACAAGTTCATTTCTAAAACGGCCCTGCCAGAGCCTCCATTGCTGCTGCTGAGAGTTCGCCCAGATTCTGACCTACCACAGGACTCTGCCTCTGTGGAAGGAGTTTTGTAAAGGAAAAGAAAAAAACGAAACAAAACAAAAAATTTAAAAAAAAACCAACATTTTTCAATGTAGCAAATCAAATAAAAACTTAAAAAAGAAAAAAAGAAGAAGCCGCGGAGAGTGCGCAGTGTAGCCTTTTGTAAGCTTCATATTGCACACTAGGACTATAAGCCATTGCTAGCTCATCTTGAATTTTAATGTGTAATTTTTGTTTTTTTCTTCCTGTGAGGAAAACGATGCCTGACCCACCAATGCTCTTTTTAATGTTTTATAACTATGTATGTGTATATATATAAATATAAAAGTACTATGTATGCACACATGTGTGTATATATATGTATATACATATATAGAGATATAGAGATATATAGAGAGGTTTTGAGACAAAAAAAAATGCAGAACATGAAACCTAACTGAACAGCGCGTGCTCTGATTACTTGAATCTGGTCTCCTCGGCACCTGGTTATTAAGAACTGAATATTTTTCCACTTGAATTTAGTGCTATTAGAAATTTAATATATGTGTTTTATTTATTTGATTTTTTTTGCATGACTGATGCAAGGTTTGACATTTTCACTCAATAAAAACTGGAAAAAAAATCCATCACGTTATCTCTTATTTTTAAAATTAGCCCCAAGAGGCTGGCCATGACCCAGTGTGTGGGGTAGCCCAAATCAGCTAGGATCTGAATACCAGCCCAGGGAGAGGAGGGGAGACTTGGCCACTTTAAAGCCCAGAAGGGCAGGGGTGCCAGGATAGACCAGTTTTGCCTCTGGGCATAAGGCCAGGTTCTCCCACTATTTGCTAGAGAGAAAAGATAGGGGCTCAGGCCTTGCTCCTCAACCCCCACCTGAGCCTCAGGAACCACTCCTGGAAAGGGCCACCCTGCAGTGAGGCCTCAAGCCTCCCTAGGCCTCACACTCTGGCCAGCCCACCTGTGTATTTTCTGGGGCTACAGGGCTGCCACTTGGCAAGGGAATCCCTCAGCTCCTTCCTTCTTCCTGCAGGGACCTGCCCAGTCTGGGAACAGCACGTACCCAGATCCAATCCGGATGCTGGCGAGGCTCCTGCTTGGAGCACATGGTGGCAGACCCAGAGGCAGAGTGTCATGGGTCTGCAGCCTTCACACCAAGGCCTAAGCTGCTGGGCTTGGTGGCACCAGGGTTGAGGACACCACTGTCCCTCGGCCTCAGCCTCACCCGCACTGTGCCAGTCCCACTGAGCTGGTTTCCAAGTGGCCAGAGCTGCCCAAGGACAATGGGAAGAGAATCTAGAACCCGCCATGGTCTCTACTGAGCACATCACACTGACTGTCAAATTCCTGCAAGTCACGCTCTCACAAAGCTGGTCCTTGCGGTACCCGGCGCCCCTCCTTGAGCCTGGCGTACACTCAAGCTCCAGCCAGTGCGGGTATGGAGACCAAAGCGTGCACAGCCTCACCTACTGATGCCAGACTGGGTGTGTTTCCCACCAGAGAGGCTCTCCTCCAGCCCAGCTCGGAGCACCCTTCCCTCTCTGCTCCTGGAACTCGGCCCACAGGCTATTTACATAAATATGTTTCTAACAGACATGAAAATAGACATTTTTTTGGTCTTATTAAAATGTTCAAGTTGGAACTCGCCTGTTGTTTGTGGATATCTTGATTCTGTTAAATAAAACAGTGACTAATTTATGGGACAAAACACAAGTTCAACAAATTAAAGCCTTTATTGGAGTTTCACAGGCCCGGGTGGGCTGTGTGGCTTCCTGTGGGGCCTGAGGAGAGGCAGGGAGCCAAGCTCGGCTGGAGATAGGCTGGTAGGTGGTGTGGCCACGGGGCTCCCTCCAGGCACAGCACAGTAGGCATCAGGGTGGGACTTGCGGAGCGGAGGCAGTTTTGGGGGTAGACTCAATCTTGATGGACCTCCCCAAATACCCACTTATCTCCTGTCCCTAAGCTTTCTGGCTAGATCTCAGCAGACCCACACCCAGGGGATGGTGGGCCAGCTTCCTAGTGACCTTCAGACAGTGTCCAGGGAAAGGCATTAGGTGTCCCTCCAGAGAATGGATGGCTGCCCCGAAGGGCACACACCCCTGCTTCAGGTACATGAGCCCACTTAGATGGTGTTCCAGCCCTGCCCCTAGAGCTAGGAGGGCAGCTAGCTGCTGTGGGTGGCACTTCACCCCAAGACCCAGGCCCCATGATGTTCCCTGTGGCCTGTTGTACTTAGTACGAAATGTTGTAAAACACGTTTTTGTTCTGGGTTTTAATTAGCTGTGGTGGTGTAACACTTCAACACCCAAACTGGGGCAAATTCAAGAGTTTTGTAGCATCGGGAGATGAGCTGGAAACAGCAGTGCAGGCTTGTAGCTGAGCTCAGCGGCCAGCCTCTCTCCCGACAGTACTGGCCGGGGTGTTCCAGTAATGCCTCCCCCTACCCCTGCTCAGGATAGTGTTGGGGGATACACAGTACTAAGACGGTGCCCTCCTGTGCAGTATATCCAGGCCACTGGGCAACACAGGTGTCTATTCACTGTCATGAGAGGTGGCCCCAGTGCCACAGGTGGCTTTGGCCTAGAGCCAGGACACAGGGATGAACATTCTGCTGCCTAAGGGCAGGCCAGGTCTCCAAGAAGTAAGGCCCCCAGAACGCTAGAATCTGAAGACCCTGCAGAAGTGAAGGGGGCCACCTATGCCACCCTTTCTGGAAAGTGCTGTCCCATCCTGGGGGCAATCTGACAGAAAGGGACTTCTCGGAGGTGAAGGGCAGGTGCATAACCTCTGTGGGATCACATGACTAAAAGGAAACGCCACTTCTCCACCAAACCTGCCTGCCTCAAAACTTGGAGCCTTTAGCTTTGCCAGAGGGAGAAAACTTGAGCCTTTAGGGGCCCAGTGCTGCACCTTGAATCTATACAGGTCCCTTGCAAAGTGCCCTGGAGAGGATGCCATAGTCAGGGTGATGGGCTAGCCAGATGTCAAGCTGCACCCACACTCTGGTTACTGCAGCTTTAGTTAGGGTCCAGGGAGGCTGGAGGGGTGGCCTGGCTGCTAACACATCTCCTCTGCAAGTACAAAGACCCGAGTTTGATCACCGGAACCCACATAAAGATGGTGGGCTTGGCACACACCTGTAAGCCTGTGCTGGAGAGGCAGAAACTGGAGATTTCTAAGGCTTGTGGCCAGCTGGTGAGCTGCAGGCCAAGGAGAGATGTCTCAAAGGAGGTGGACAGTGTTCCTGCGGACGACACCAGAGGCTGTCTTTGGCCTTCGAGTACACACTCACAGGCATGCACACACAGAACAACCAAAGCACAGTTTAACCAGAAACAGCTACTCATCACCGTCCACCAAGCCATGGCAAGGGCAACAGCCCCAGGACAGTATGCCAGCGTGCCAGGTTGCAGTGGTGGTGGGGGACGGACACTAGTGTGTTCTACGAATTTCCCGCTTAACTTTCCAACATAGGGTGGGCTCGCTGGCTGTACCATAAATCAGGGAGTGGCTGCGGGTAGTCACAGCATCCACTGCTCTGCTTACGTAGCCTTTCTTTTCTTTACCCTTTAAGGGTCTCTACAGAGCTGGTTCCAACAGTCCTTGCTGCTGCGGCCCCTCAGGCAGCTGGAACATGCTACCTGACTCAACACCCACCCCTACCCCTTTAAAGTCTCCCCAGGTCCCACAACGCAGCCAGAGAAGGCTCTAGGGATCTTCTAAGTTTCAGTAACCTCTTATAGGAGGACACTGACTTTAAAGCCTTCAAAGAACCAGTGAACCATGAAGATTTGGTCATCATTCAGGTAAAGTCACCCCAAGATGTAGGCTGAGCTCTCAAATTCCTTTTGATGAAGAGTCGTGGGGTTATGATCCGAGGGGTGAGCTATGCAGGCAGGACTGTGGAAACGGTCCGCCCCCGTGGTCATATGAAATGTGCTCAATAGCAAGGCATGTCACCTTGATAAAGACCCTGAGCTATCAGCTAAGATCCTTCCCTCAGCCACTTGGCCAGACAGGGTGGGTCTGGATTAGAAAGACTTCCCTGGTGCCTCCCCCTGGAGCCTGGGACCTTCTCCTCTGGTGTCCCACAGAAGTGTTTAGACCAAGATAAAGCATGAAATAAAGATAAAGATAAATAAAGATAAGGCAGAAATGCCCCTGAGGGTGACTCCAGCCTGTCTCTCCCTTCCCTGGGCTCTGAGGCAGTGGCAGCACAGTCCCCAGAGGAGAGGCCTAGCCAGGATACCTGAGAGTCAGTGTCTTTTTAAGCCTGGTTGGGTCCCAGAGTGAATAGAGGGTATGAGGGCCCCAAAGGACAGTCCCAGACCAGCCTTCTTTCAGTGGCCAAGTACCAGGAGGGTTGCATTGTACACAAGAGCGAATGAGCGAGACAGATCACTGAACAAGCCGACTCAGTCGTCCGGGTAGAAGGTCCCTCTCTTCCCTCCCAAGTCACAAGTTTTTCCTAAATATATGTAATTAAGCACATGTACAACAGAGAAGCCCGATATTTGGGATACGAACTTAGTAGTCCCTGGGCAACCCTTTTCCCTACCAACAGTACCAGATGCCCTTGCACCCCACACTGCTTCTTCTTTGGGTGGCATTCTCCAACCTGCCCTTTCTGTCCTGCCCAAGGTAGTTCCAATGAGTCACCCGGCTCTGGGGCTGAGGGGAGCTCATACAGGGATGGGGGGTGGGGGGTCGCGTCAAGACAGCTGGGCATGGCCTCTGAGCACTGGGGTTCATCGTCTCCCAAATGACACTTTATAAAAAGACATCGTAATTGAGTTTAATAATGTACTCCCTTCCAGAAAGGGCCTGACGGGCGCTGCCTGCTGTTCACTTCTGCCCCATTCCAAATATTTTTACCTTATTTGGATGAAATGCATTATTTTTCTAATGAAAGGCTTTTTTTTTCAAAGGGCCATGTCCCCCGTCCAGCAGCCGCCTTTATTAGGAGCCCTCACGCAGTTTTGGGGAGGGGCTTTTCTTTCCCTGAAGTCGCGCCAGAGTCTGTCCTCAAAAGCTCAACTCAGGTTTCTGTCCCTTCTCTTCTGAGCTGGAGCCCAGAACCTTCCGAGCTGGTAACGCCCAGGTGGGGAACACTCAGGGGCACAGACCTCCTCCAGGCCCAGTTCCCATGTCCCTAGCAAGCAGAATAGGACAGCACTTAGCACTCCCTGCCCTATCCCCCACTCTGGCTTCATTTCTGCCCCAGGGTATCTGCCCCAGGGTATCTGGCCCTCTAGCCTTTTCTGGTTCTCCTTAGAAGGGACCTCAGAAGTTATAGTAACAGATGTTACTGTACCAAAGATGGTAGCAACAGTGTTTCCAGGTGATCCACTCACCAGAGGGCATGGTCCAGCCCTCTGATGGCCCAGCTCAGGTCTACCCCCTGGCTCCTGACACTGAGACTCCTTGGGGCTTCTAGGGGAGCAAGGTCCCCCAGCAATGTAGGCTGGTCATCCCTAGGAGTGAAGAAACATGGTTTCCTTGGGGACATCAGGAGGCAGGAACAGGAAAAAGGATGGCGGGGAAGCTCCTGCCAGGCCTTGCCTCTGCCAGGCACTGCCTCTCTCTAGGACCAGGAGGCTAGAGATGCAGTCCTGAGGATTCATGGGAGCTGATAAAGGAAGACCTGACAAAGAGACAGAGGGGAGGGACGTAGGCATCTTCTGAAACAAAACGGCTCACAGTCAACCCCCTCAGCCATGCTGGTATGTATGTCCTCCTTCCTTTCCCAGACAAAGAGAAGCAGCAGCCACTGGAGCCACCGGAGGGGCACATGCCACCAGAGGGGCATGCGTCTTGCTACATGGCTCCACCCGCAGCAGTGGCCACTACCAGGCGCTCTCCACTTCCCAGGCCCTCATCCACATGAGGCACATGACAGGAACCTCCATGGCTCCGGGCATGGCCAGTCCTGAGTGGACGGAGTAGAGACTGTCCCTTGGAAGGCACTCCTCCTGCCCCAGCTTTCTGGTCACAGCTCAGCACACTGTGAAGGTTAAAGGGAGACAGGGCGGGCTTGAGCAAGCGGGTGAGCGAGCGGGCGAGCAGGCGGGCGAGCGAGGGACTAAGCAGAGCACAGACAGGCTCCTGGGGAATGTGCATCCATTTAAGGAAGGCAGCTCATCCCGCAGCACAGGTCTATATACAGTAACGAGTCCCTCCTTCCTGCTCTCGGGGGAATGTCGCCCTCCACAGACACCAGCGCGAGGAAGGAACCCCTCCAGCTCTGGGTGAGTGCTCTGACAGGTCCCTCAGGGCCCGGCTCTGGTAGTTACCTGGTAGAGCTTCAGCTGAGACGCACCTCCATCCGAGGCACGGCTAGCAGACGAGGTCAGAGCCAGGAATTAAATATGGCAACTCATATTTATTACAGTTATGTACAGTCTTATCTTATATTCTGAAATCTATACATGATCACAAAAATGAACATGTGTTTCTCAGTGGGAAGGACTGACATGGCTGTTGGTCAGGAAGGTCCTGCTGCCTGGCTCCACTGCAGGAGGGAGAAGCACGCCTCACCACCGAGGAGCTAAACCACAGCACAGCAAGTGAGGACGTCTTGTGTGGCATAGAGGACGACAGGGCAGGTGGGCTGGGGACAGGTGCCCAAGGGCAGCATCTGTCAGTCAGGACCCGGCTGTGGAAGGCTGGGTCCTGGCAGGCCCGCGAGATGAAGTGCAGGCCCAGGGCCCTGGCTTTTGGAACAAGCAAAGAAGAAGCCACAAACCAGGCCAGGGCACAGTGGGGGAGACAGCAAGACCAAGGGGGCCACAGTTCCCCTGCACTGAGGTGACAGAGGCAGGAGATGACATGAGCTCTGGCCATGCATGGTGTCAGGTGGTCAGGACACTCAGAGGACACACCTAGACAAGACACCAGTCAAGAAGGGGGCTTGGCGGCGGGGCGTGGTGCAGAGCTCCCGTCCTCTGCCTGGCTTGTGGACAGCCAGAGCCAGTGGGGCTGGCTGGGGCTGGGGCCGTGTTTGGGGGGCTGGTGAACACAACTGCAGCCCACACTACTGCACTGAGGGACAGCCTGCCCCTACCTGGGTTTCCGCCCCCGACCTGGAGGCAGAGCCACAACTCTTGCCCTCCCGCCTCTGATGTCCTGGGGCACTGGAAAGGGGGGCAACCAAGTGCCAGCCCTAGTCTCGCTCACTCTCATTGCTGGCGCCCTCTGGCCGCCGCAGCTTCTCTACCTGCTCATTGATCTGCCCATCACCTCCCCGTCGGTCCTCCCTCTGTACCCCAAGGTCGTCCTCCTCATCCACATGGCTCACGTCATCGTCCTCCTCCTCCTCCTCCTTGTCCTCCCTCTTCTCCTCCTCACCCTGCACCTCCATCCTCACCTGGCCCTTGACATCTAGTACCCCTTCCCCCTCTTCCTGGGGACCCAGCAGGTGGTATGTGGAGCCCTCAGGGCTGTGGCTGTCCTTCCCAGGAGAGGACGATGTAGACTCATTGCTGACAGGGGAGATGTCACTGCTGCTGTGGTGGTTGACGGCCGCGGGGCTGGAGGGTGACGGAGACTTCACTGGAATCTGCCAGGAGGGGATCTTCGGGGCTGACGGGGAGGGAGGGAACTGTCTCCTAGCAGTGGACAAGGAGAGAGAGAAACAGGTAGAGGTTGGTGACAGTGCCTGGCTCCAGTGCCATGTACCCCCTTGGTCCCTGATCCCTGAACACACAGCGATGGCAGCAGTTTCTCCAGGGACACGAAGCAGGGCCCTCTGGAGGCCTCATCAGCCAAGCTAGACACCAGAAGTGCCCTGTGCTGCCTGCTGCCCTAATGCAGCCTTGCCCCAGCCCAGGGCAGGACCTGCCCACCTTGGCAGCTGCTGGTGTGCCAGCTGGGGGCGCAAACACACTCAACACTATCCCCGCTCCACTCCTGTGGCCAGACGGGGACAAGAAAGGAGGCAAAAGAGACCGAGGCTGGGAACCCAGGAACCCCTGGCTAATGTGCCCATAATCTCAGCAAAGGGCAGCCATGGGGAACCCTGGCTATTGGCTCAGAGTCATTCAGACCAAAAGGATGATGTCACACCCCTTCACTGGAAACCTCTGAGCCTAAACTTTGACCAAGGAAAAGCCAGCTCTGCTAGGCCCTTGGCAGCAGCAAGCCAGACAAGCCCATTCCAGGACAGACCTGGGAAGTTGGGTCAGCATGGTCATGGCTCAGAAATGCAGCTCTATGACACAAAGTCCTGTGTCTGCAAAGGCCAAGAGGACAAGTCCTGCTCTTGCCCAAGGCTGTGCCACCTAGTAGCACTGGCCACACAGTCAGCCTTCAAACCCAGAGCCCACCTGGTTGCACATGCACCATCCGGGCCTGGGCTACTTACTCATCAGCAACAGAAACAAAAAGCTCAGTTTGCTGTTTCCTTGGTCCCAGGGTCACCTGACGGACGGCCTGCGTCTGTCCCTAACCACAGAGGCACTTGTCTTCTAGGTTTGGAAGGCCAAAGATTTCTAAGGACAATCTGCATGCCCCTCGCCTGGATCAGCCGCATCTGTTGTGGAGACACCCCGACCCCTCCTGAGGAATCGTGGTCCTCCAGCCTGGGCTGCTCACAGCATCCGTACCCCGTCCTCGCTGCTCTCACAAAGCCCAGCTGGGCTGCCAGGGTCTTGTCTCACGCGTGGCTCCTAAGTCCCCGGCCAAGCAGACACACATGCCTCTAGGCATGGCCCACTAGGGGCTCTCAGGCCGACCAACCGAATCCTCCAGCTTCCCGGACGGAGCCTTCCAGGACACGACACTTTCAGCATAAAGTCTGCTTGCTCCTCTGTCAGGTCAACACTGCCAACAATGTGCACCATTCCAGGGAGCACCAGGGAGCCTCAGGGGAGCTGGAGCTCTCACACCCTGTAGGCCTCAGTATGATGTTGTCTGAGACAAGGCTGCCTGGAAAGAGTGGCCACCTTCAGTATACTGTGACAGGAGGTGTCATGCAATGGACAGCTCTCTGCCTGCAGGCCCTGTCTCTGGCCCAGTGCTGTCCTCTCAGACAAACATCTTTCTTCTTCCTTTTCTTTAAATGCAACACTTAGGGATGCCATCCCCAGTGTGGGAGGGAGGGCTCCTCAGGAAGAGAGAGAGGCCGGCGTGTCTAAGGTTTGCCTCAATCAAGGTTGTCATCTTCCAGTTCAGCACGGGGTCCTGTCCCTCCTGTGACTGCTGTGCCAGCCCACAAGCCCTGACGCCACTAGTCTGACCTTCAATAAGCCAGAGCCCTGAGCCTTCTCTCTTACCGATTCAAAAGAAGTCCTTTCAGGGAGTTGATTTCTGACTTGAGCTCATTAATATTCTGGGACTCCAGGATCCAGTTGGTTGATGTGGTGGCCTGTGGGTTAGAAGACAGAGAACACTGGTCATAGTCGTGCCTGCTGCCAACCTGTGTCCAGGGTTGGGGGACTTAGAAGAGCCCTGGCTGGGGCAGCAGCTGCAAGCTATCCTGTGTACCACTCTGCACTGTCACACCTGCCTGTGACAACACCCTACAACAGTGCCCCACCCCTGACTGGGTATGCAATGGTGTTAAGAGGTCATTCGGTGTTCTTAGGTGGCACCACAGCACCCACGTGTAAAATAACAAGGAAGCCCCTCTGTCTCCCACAGACACTGATGGCTGTAGTGGTGGCAGGTGGAATTTTGCTGGGACAGCAGGAGGGGCTGTATGAGGATCTTCCACTTCTGCTGAATATTTGAAACCTCCATTAAAACAACCACCAACAGACATAAGCCACCTCACAACAACCTCTCCCTGAAGCCACACCTCCCCAAAGAAATCAACACTAACTAACTAGTCAGGGCAGCAGTCCAACTAACTAACTAGTCAGGGCAGCAGTCCAACTAACTAACTAGTCAGGGCAGCAGTCCAGAAGTGGCCCAGGGAAGGCCGCAGACAGGGAGGCCTAAGCACCTGCTAGCTCCACAGTTCTGCCTTGAAGCAGGCCAAGATGGCAGCCCCACCCTAACGGCATCTCCAAGCTGCTAGGATCTCTGGCTCCCAGCTGGGATCTCCAGAGGTTTCCCCAGTCATTGAGAAGGCCCCTAGCCAAATCTCACTGTCAGCAAAAGCACCTGTGGACCACTTTGCCCAAACACGTTCCTACCACTAACCCCTGAAGAACCACACCCTTACGTTGTGACGAGGTAAGGCAAAGCAGTTGTTCACAAATCGGGGCTGTGGGTGGCCATGTGGTTTGTGACTTGTGTGCAGGCATGAGAGGCAGGTGGGTCACTGTTCACTAGGCTCTTCCCAGGCCAATGAGGGGACATCCCTGGATCTTCCCTGTGAGCCATGGCTTCTGATACAAGGTGAGGACACTGTAAGCTAGCCTATACAGCCCACTGGGTACACCCCTGTGGAAAGGGACTTCTCAGCTGAAGGTCTCAAGAAGAAAGACCTGGGAAGTCTAGGAAGGAGCAGGGAGCAGGCCACTGCCCTGACACGCATTCCCATAGGTCCCTGCCCCAGACCACCAGACAGCAAGGCCCAGGGAGCCACTGTTCTGGCTTCTCTGAGACCTTGAAAGCTACAGCAGCCCATTAACAAGGGAGCAATTTCCACTCACTGGCCACAAAGGACTCAGATTTCCAAACGCACATGGTGCCAGATGCCAGGATTTAGAAATAAAATCTGACATCTGGGGCTTTTTAGCCAGTCTCTTTAAAAAACAGTTGTAGCAAACTCACAGGCTTCAGTTTTATGTAGGGTTTTAATTACTTAAAGCTCTTCTTTTCATTTTTTACAGTGCTCCAGTAGGAGTTTGGAAAGCAGATATAAAAACTTACATTACAGCTGAGAAAACATAGCTTGAGTCTCTGGTTTATAGGGTAACAGGAGTCCTCACACACTCTGGGCCTGGGGGCCAGGCCAGAGCCTCACTTCAGCAGGGAGAGCAGGGAAAGGTTCTGTGGGGAAGGAACTGTGACAACTGTGGACTCTTCCAGACCCTAGCAGGCCCCAAACAGCCATCCCCACTTTCCTTAGAGCTCAACATGTGGTCCTGAGCTCAGCTCAGGGCCTGAACACAGGTTTTCAATTTCCGGAATGGCTGCTGGCCACTGGCAAGCCACAGATCTGAGTGATCAGTTAGGTGGAGGTCACGCTACCTTCCTGCCCACTTTACAGCTGCCTGTAGGGGCACTCAGTCAGCCCAGCAGTGGTGCACCCAGCTGCCTGTGTGTGAATGAGATGGAGAGGATGCTGGACCTGTGTGTGAATGACATGGAGAAGATGCTGGACCTGTGTGTGAATGAGACGGAGAGGATGCTGGGGCCTGTGTGTGAATGAGATGGAGAGG
>NW_021620991.1:6691620-6696010 GCF_004785775.1 Grammomys surdaster | reverse complement strand
TGGAGAGGATGCTGGGGCCTGTGTGTGAATGAGATGGAGAGGATGCTAGGAGGGGTTCTCAGGGACCCTAGGCTCTACTAGAAGTGCAGAGATGTTCAGGTTCCTGGATTTTCAGTCCAGCCATGCCCAAGGTCAACATCCCTAGGAGCAGCTCAGGTGGGGACCTACAGAGGAGCCTATGGAGCCAACAGATGCTGCTGCCCAGACCCTGGCAGGATGATGCCTCAGGGATGACACTGTCAGAGCTCTGGCAGGTACCAGGCACTACCATCTAGCACATGAACCGTAAGTGTACCATCAAGCACATGAACAGTAAGTGTACCAAGACAGGCATCGGACACAGCTCCAGTTTACACAGACCCACGAAGCTGTAAGTGCTCACCTGTGGTCAGAGGGCTAGCAAATGGAGATTGAGGGCTGGTCCTGCAGCCTGCTGCTGAGCAGACTGCTTCAGATCTGGGCAGTGAGGCGTGGACAGCACTGTTGTCAACCTTAGTTGGTTCTATTTCCTTTCAGATTATCTGACCCCACTGCAAGTGAGCCCCGCACCTTAGGCAGAGTGTGAACTAGAAAACTGCCTATGGCACACTTCCCCTCTGCTGCCTGGACCCCTCCCTGGCCTGGCTGTGACCTACAACCCAGCCTGCAGGGGCATGCCTGCCATCAAAGGTTCATCAGTAGGAGGTAGCTCTTCCTCCCTGCTGTCAAGAGGTGGCATGGAGACATGAAGGTTGTTCTTACTAGTTAACTGCTACACCAACACAGTGGTGTCCCCTTCTTTAATGGGTGGACAGTGACAGCCCAAGGTGTGACCCTATAATAGAACACTGAAAATGAAGGGCAGTCAGGCACACAGAAGACAGTAAGTATACAGTCATGAAGGATCATCAGGCTTAGAGCTAAGTGACCAGACTCTGGCCTGGGGACCTAAGGGTCCAAAGTACCTTGGCAGCGGCCAGCTCGTGGGCTAGCTCCTGGATCTTCTGCTGCTGCTGTCTCAGTAGCTCTTGGACAGAGGTCAGTGTTGTCTGTACCTGAGTCACTAGGGAAGAAAGTGTCGTGTCTGGTAAGTCAGCACCCAAGGTTCCCTCCTCGCCCACACACCTGCAAGCTGCTCGACTCCCTGCTATGTGGAATGTATCTGCGGGCCCCTGCCCCCACACCCACATAATTTATCTGTGCCTGGGGTGATCCACCCGCTCCATGTGTAGCCTCTGCTGTTTCTACTTCATCTTTCCATTGTGTGCCTGTCTGTGGTCAACAGTGTATCCGTCCAGACCTCTCCCCTCTAATTATGCCAGGCTGTGCTGTGCCGTGCCTGGGTCTCCTGCACCCAGCATGCTCTGATCATCCATCTCACTGGCCTCAGTGTCCTTGGGTGCTCTAGGGTAGCTTCAGTTCCTGGAGGGCTGAGGCTCGGGTCTCTCTGCCTTATCCAGGAATGGGAAACCACGAGTCCCTACCCACTGAGGATGCGCCGAGGCCCCACCTCCATGTGACCTGTTGAGGCCTGTGACTACTATGTCCCCGATTCCTAGGAGAGCAATGGTTCATGGGACAGATGAGTTAGAGTCCAGACAGCTCTGCACAGATGCCAGCGAGGGACAGAGCCTCCTGCCTGGGACAGGTGGCTCTCCTGCCTGCCTCGAGGGTTAGATTCCCAACTCCCACTTAGCAAACAAGTTCATAAGGAGAAGAGCCACCTCTGCCACAACAGGTCCCAGCTAATCTGGGCCATCACTGGGGCAGCAGGTACTGAGTGCCATCCGTGTGGAGTCGGTAACAGGGGAGGTGGCAGGGGTCCTGGGAGCCACAGTAATTACAGACTCTCTTGACCCTGCATCGGATTCTTCGAGGGAAGGGGGAAAATCACTGAAAACCCCCCTGAAAACCTCATAGAAGCAGAAATTAAAAATGAACTTTACAGCCCTTAGAAAGGCTGTCATTTTATTCCCCTTATTAATATTCTGAGGTTGGGAGCCTTTCCGTAAAACATAATTAATTGAGGCCGCGCCGACAGTAAACAAGCAATTTCAAATTAAACCGAAATGACGGCGGCTTCATTTGCAAATGTGAACAGATTCTCAGAGCAGATAAATGAAGTCACCACAGAGTGGAGACGAGGGAGAGGGAGGGGCCGAAGAGGGGCTGCGTTAGGACGCTTTGAGGGGTGACTTGATGGAGTCATTAATCTTTACCTGTCTGGGCCACGCTGCCACTCAGTTCCGAGAGACTCGCTGCCATCCTCTCCAGCTGCTTCCTGTCCTCTCGGCCTCCCAGGACGAGGGGCAGCAGGTACTTCTGCAAGAAGTGGTCAGGTGAGAAGGTGGCCAACACCAGTTTCTTAAATCCCACCACCCAATTTGCCCTGATCTTCTGTAGGTTACTGGACAGAAGAGCTGCACTCTCCATACTAGAAACAAAGTGCTTGAAAAAGTGACCAGACTGAGTGAGATCCCAGACTGGTAAGAACTTTCACGAACAAGGACTAAGACCAAAAAGGAAGTGAGCCTCCAGGTGTGGCTGGGGTTGGGGGTGGGGGGGCGGGGGGGGGATAGGCACCATCTCTGAGCTAACCCCCAAGCCTTGGGAATGCCTCCCTGTGTGAGGGAGGCCTTATTACTTTCTCTTACTTTCCTTAGATACATATTCCTGTGAGGCTTTTAAATTCTATTTCAAAAGTTCTAAGGAGAGACTGCAGAAGGATACGCCAGAAACTGACCCTGGTGATGGCTTCTGGGGAGGAGAGCTAGGCAGCTTCTCACCGCACCCTTTCTGAATCTTTCACACTTCAACTTTGTGAATGAAACAAACTGCCTCACCCATCCAGAAACAGTCTTAGATCTGAGTAAACACAGCATTACTGGAGAAGTCAGAGGAAAATCAACAGACTTCCGGGATCGGTGATGTCCCACGGTGGAGACACATTAAATGCCAAATACAGAGGTCACCTTGGATTCTTCTAAACATCAGAAGGCGCGGCCTTCACAGAAAAACAGCCAAAACAGCCTATGTCCTCCCAGAACTGAAAGGTAGGGCAGTGAAGAATCTGCCCCAGGGAACACAGAAAGCCAAGGCTGGTGACTGCAGAACCACCAAACAAGGGTGCCATCATTAGGAAGGCGGGGGCACAACTGTAGGGCTTGGGACGCAGATGTACAACAAGGGCTGGAGGCAGTAGGTGTTAGAATGGAAGGGAGAACTTGTCCTTTGCCACCATGCAGTTTGGGACCCTGAGACCAACCAGGTCCCTAATCTAGGGGGCAAGGTCCACATCAACCCTAGAGCACACTACTTCAGCTAAGCACTCGAGCCTGGCAGGTGCTGCCCAGAGGGAACTTAGGTTCTTAGGTCTATTTGGATCCCAGACAGGTAAAAAGAGGGACTGTTCTCCATTGCAGGTTCTGCTCTAGAGAAGAAAAGTAGGTCTCACAGGGGTTTGTGGGAGAACTCATTTCAAGAGAGACTCAGAGCGAAGCTCCTCGTTTAGCATCTGCACAGAAGCCGTTTCTATTCTGCAAAGTGCTTTGCAGCCACAGTGTGAGTTATTACCCACAACTGAGCGAAACTCATCAACTGCAGCCTGACGTTTCCAAAGTATAAAAGTCAAGAAATTCTCAGTTGCATAGCCAGCTACCCCCCATCCCTGAGGCCAGAGCCCATGAGCGCAGAGAACCGCTGCGGCCCCGGCTAAGTCTGTGTACAGACACAAGACAGCCCACTTTTTCTAAACTTAAAGAATACTACTAACATGCTGAAGACACGTCACCATTGTGACCAACATTTCAATGTTTCCTTCCTTTGTAAAACACAGGCTGGTGGCCAGAGCTCCATGGAAGCAGGCGACAATCTCTGTGTCATATCTGAACCAAGGTGCCACACGTTCTGTTCTGTGGGGGTGGGGAGGCGGGTTGTCACTGTGATGAGACAATCAGGACCTGCTCACAGGACCTTGGTACTCGTGAACTCTGTGTTAGTGCCTGTCTGCTGCTAGTGGCCTGAGAAAGGCTGTCCCACAGTGTGAGTTATTACCCTACAAAGGGTTCCACAGCAGCTCAGAGGGGGGAAGTTCCAGGCCTGCCACACTTTGCTTCTGAATTTCTGCACAGGAATTTCTTATTCTGGCAACAGGCACTACCCTGAAGAGTTATATTCTGCCATAACACTGTCATTAGCTATTGTATGAAGTAAAAAACTAAGAATCTAAGAACGCAAGGTTTAAACAAATTTCATGTGCTGAAAGTTACACTGCCAGCCTGGGAATTCAGTAGAGTCCAAAAAAAGAAAGAAAGAAAGAAAGAAAGAAAGAAAGAAAGAAAGAAAGGAAGGAAGGAAGGAAGGAAGGAAGGAAGGAAGGAAGGAAGGAAGGAAGGAAGGAAGGAAGGAAGGA